>NC_090731.1:127482166-127492166 GCF_036898095.1 Palaemon carinicauda
AGATCAGTTTCACTACATGAAACCTTACCCATGCCCTATAAAGTCTGCATTTGCAGCTTATTCTTGAGCACATCATCAGTAGATGGAAACTGCCGCTCACAAGATATGAACTTATTTTTTGAGTAAAGTGGCTTTAAAATCCCGTTTTTCGTTCCAAGTTTTCTCCGCCTGAAGTTAAGTAAAAATTCTGCGCGTCCACGATCAACAACAGGTATTGGAGCTATCACATTGTAGTCTACTTCAACTCCTGAAACACATAAAACTTTCATTTTTCAGCTTCAATATGCTGCATTGTTCTAGCTACCTCTCGTTCAACTTGAATTCCTTTGTTTTGATCGTAGATGTAGCACAGATCATTATTCACATCACATAGGTGCCCACAGTCCTTGTAAATGAAGTTTGCACTCCCCTAAGTGCAGTACTTCTGTTCACCAGATGCTAATACTTCAGTGAGCAGTTCCTTCACTTTTAAGCCTGCTTCTACGTCCTCCAATAGGTTTGCCGAAAAAGTCCTAAGCTTAAGTTTCTGGCGAAATAATTTCTGATACAGTGTTCTACCAACTCCAGCAGTAAATCGGGTGTTCTTGGCTATAGGACGATACAGTCCCGCCGAACATTACGCTGTATTACCATCTTTTTGTGCAGCAAGCAAGGATTGTCTCAACCTATCAGTTAGCCTTCTCCACAAAACCCAGAAACTGTAAATGTCTTGTCTTCTTATGAATGGGTTTACGCCCTGGCCACAGGACGAGGACTTCTGAAAGAAACTGAAAAAGAAAATTATTTGGGTGTTATCTAATAGCCATCAGAGAATGACCAAATAAAAGGATCTACATGGCAAATCCCCTCTTTTAGATATGATTATATATGAGTTATTAGTATAATTTCCCTAACCACTTAACACCCATACATTTAAAATTACCTTGATGGAAGACTATAAACTATTGTCAGACTGTAGGACATGAACAACCTCCTTGACAGACTTCGTCTTCAAAGGTCTGAGGCATGTAAAAAAATTTTCACCTAACTATATCAATAATATACACCTGCAATATACAATGACTCAATGTATTTATTATACTAAATCATTTAATCATTCTTGCCCAGTCTTTCCAGTCTTATATTTCTCAAAACTCCCTCTCAAGAATAGTACCAAAGATATATGTTCGCTTACTTTTGAATATCACCAAGAAATATATATAAAGAAAAATAGACAGAGGGTGTAATTTCCCTACCTGGTATCATGAATTCATATTATTCGAGAGGAGTTGCTTGCCAACTGAAGACTTTTTTTAGTTGACATTCTTCACAAAAATTACAAACAAACTTTATATGACTAGTGGATATATATATATATATATATATATATATATATATATATATATATATATATATATATATATATTTATTTATCTATATATATATATATATATATATATATATATATATATATATATATATATATATATATATATATATATATGTAAATATATATATGTATATGTATATATATATATATATATATATATATATATATATATATATATATATATATATATATATATATATATATATATATATATATATATATTTTTTTTTTTTTGGGCTCAAGCCATGTCGTCCTGATGGAAGTTCCTATAGGGTAGCTTCCTAGGGTATATTACAACTACGGCGATATTCCCAGAGAATTTACCTTAAGGTACCAGAATTCTAACTCCTGGAGCGAGTATCCCTCGTGAAAGGGATATCGCGACATATCAGAGGACGTATTCTAGACACGTCACATGGCAATCTACGACCTGAACAGAGATTTCGTCTCGTAGGAGGGAGATTGACGAGATACGAATTCGGGAAAGAAAAAGGGGAGCCGCTCCCAAGGCTTCCCTATCCCCCGATTCGTATGCGTGCCTGGCGCCAATCCTGGCGCCATCTGTATTCCTTTTTGCGTAGCTTAACAACTCGGTGTTTTTTCCTGTTTTTCTCGCAAATCTTGGATTTATTCAGCTTTTCATGGCTTCTTCGTCTTCGTTGGCCTCGGATAAGTTGAGTATAGTGTCTGTTATGTATAAATGTAGGCTCTTGGTAAATTTTGAGTGATTAATAGGATTAATCTTTGATACAAGAGCCGTAGCCTACCAGAGGTGTCCTGGACACTGTCACTCGCTAGGTATAAATTAGTTAGTCAGAGTGACATTCCTGGTTGTTTTGCTTAATAAATTTTAGCTATTTAGCTTTACATAGGATTTCCTTTCGTGCTTAGTATTATTTGGCGAAGTATTCGCCATTCTGGCCTACGCTAGGCCATGTAGCCTAGTCGTTTGGTCCTAGTACTTAATGCATGATTTTGGTTTTTCCGAGTGTAATTAAAATTTTATTGAAGCTTTAGGCTATATTTTATACATTTTAGACTGTGTGGAATATTTCCAAGATTATATACGTGTGAGTTTCGGTGAATCAGGTAATCGATTCTCTTGGTGCCTAGGTTAATTGCTTATGGAGCCTTAGTATACTTTATCATACTCCCCGGTTGCTTTCTTTTCTTCGGAGAAGGTATGCAATCCCTTTCCCTCTGTTTAAGCCTTGGGCTTATCCCTAAGTGGTTTTTTCCGAATTTATTTTCGATAAAACTATACTAGGGTGTTACTGTACCTTCCTGTTCCAGCAAAGTCTGGTTCAAAGAGGGACAGAACAACAGAGTTTTTAGTCTGAGTCCGTGTTGTCTGGCTTGGGGCAGAGTCCCCCTCGCTGACCTAACACTTACAAAGGGAGCTTAGCTCCCTTAGGTCACTATCGAAGGTTTCTGTAAGTTATGATTCCTTCTTTTGTGATCGACCAGACTAAGTCCTGTTGCTGTTCTCGGGGAGGATAAAATCTTCCCTTGGGAGTAGCAACGCCTTCCTTGCTTTGGTGCTCTGGAAGCTGGCAAGTATTGCTGGCCCTTTCCCTTAGATCTCCCTTAGGCTAAGACAAAGTTCTTGGCTGCGGGTGATCTGTCAATAAAGCAAGGTTGGCAGGACCCTCTTGTCCCTTCCCCCTCTATCTCCGTAATGGCCTAGCCATTACTGTACTGTACCTTGCCGGCCGGCAGAGCTGGCCGGCAGGGGTATTACTGTACTGTACGTCATTCTACTTCTGGACCTAGTATAGGTTGGGATGTGGAATTGACTAAGCCCATTGCAGGCCGGCAGAGATGCTGGCCGGCAAGGGTCTTATGTTTTCGAGTGCTGCCCGGACCTCTCTTGGTCCCTCATCCATGCCTGCCGGCAGAGCCGGACGGCATTGGTCAAGGAAGCCTGAATTAAGTTTCTCCCCTTCCTTATATGCACTCTTTCGGTTGCCGGGCTTGGGGGGTAGTGTACTCTCTTAACCCGGCATCCATTCTATTTTCTTCTAAGTGCTGTACCTGTCCCGGCTGCCGGCCTATGAGGCCGGCAGCCGGGCAGGTGTTGTCTTCTGGTTCTTTTGCTGCCGGCTGGCATCGGTCTTGTACCTTTGCCGGCCGGCTTATGTCAGTCCTTGTCTGCCGGTCACCAAGAGTGTGGCCGGCAGCTGGGTACTACCTTGTGTAGTTGCTGGCCGGCAGTCATTGCCGGCCAACACTGGCTGTTGCTGGCCGGCAGCTACTGCCGCCGGCACAGGCCTTTGAACCAGAGGGCTGCCGCCCTATAGCTGTTAAGTAGTATACTTTAAAGCTAATTGTGGTGTGTGCCGGCCGGCAAAGGCAGGCCGGCACACATCCTCCTATACTGTACTAGTATTCTTCTGTATAGCATATACAGTAAGAAGAAAACTATAGTAAAAGTTTAGGTACAGCACTGTATCTTCTAACACTATTGTGTTTTCTTGCACAGCCCTTTGCTGTTGCCCTCAGACAGGAAGCAGAGTTCTTCCCCGTCTATTATCCAGGATTTTAAAAATCATTGCCTAGGTGTGAGCTCCACCTGTTTCCTCTGGAAACCTTGCATTGGTTACTCTAGTAGAGATAAACCATTTTGATTTTATTATCTGGAAGGCTGCAACAATGGGTTGTGAGGGAAACACAAGTGTGTGTCTTTCCTTTATGAATTGTTATGCTATACTATGCATATCCAGTGATACATAGTTCACTTGATACTCATGGAAATTTTTTCTCTTTACAGGAGGACCCTCCGAAGTGCGGAAATGTTTTCTGCAATGTCCGCAGCAAGAACCTCTGCGGACATGAGTGTTGTAGGAGACACGCAGCATGCGCTGTCTCCAAGGATGATCTCCAGTATTGGGACCCTCAGGTATGTACTGTATGCACTAACCTGATTACTGAGGCTTTTGATTCCCCTAGAACGGCGGAATCAAGGGATATAGCTAGGGAAAAGCTTCGTACTTGGGTAAGGGGCTTCAAGAAGAACACCTCTGGCCCTTATCTTCCAAGTGAGAAGATGAGGGCGTATCTTTTTCCACAGGCATCAGCTGAAGCAGTGATTCCCCAGCCTCAAGAGGAGATCCCTCAAGATCAAGTCCAGGTGGACGAGGAAGTCGCAGATGCGATGCAAGACATCCAGTTGTGTGACAGGATGTCTGACCTGGACGAAGGTTTGGAAGAAGACCTCCTGGCAGAAGGTCAGGATCAAGTTCAAACCCCGGATGTCGTAGAGGATGGGGTCGACGAGGTGTCGGCTACTCGGGTTCAGATGCCGGAGCCCATCCCCTCAACATCGGCTGGTCTCCCAGTAGAACTGGGACAGGCCCTCTCTTCGATTGTTGGAATGATCCAACAAATGCAGAAGGAGAATCAGGAGAAGGCGGCTGCAATGGAACTGCGTATGCAGTCCCTAGCAGAATCACATGGGCCCCAGAAAAGGCTCAATGTGAAAGACCTTCCCATATGCTCAGATGCTAACCCATGGAGGTATGCTGAGCACATGCCAATGACGACTGGTAAGATCGTCATTTCGGATAAGCTGGGTTCAGTTCCCCTAGAGGAGGTAGAATTCTGGCCCAGCAAGGCATCATATCCGGACTGCTATGTCCGGCTGAGAAAAGAACCAGCTTCAAGGGAAGAGACAGAGCCGAAGGAGGTCATTATTATGGACCACGCTAAGGCTCAAGCCCTACTTTCATCCTCGATGAAAGAGAGGGGCTTCTCGAATTCGAAGGTAGCTGCATTGAGCAAGAAGCTCCCTTCTTTTGTGTCCTCTCCTGATAGAGCCTTCCCCTTTTTACAAAAAGGGTTTGCGGCTGTCCTAAAGGCAGTCGAGGCCGGCAAGCCTTGCCCCTCCCTGGAGGAGTGTAAACCCTTGTCGCTGGCTCTGCCTATGGACCACAAAGACTGGAAGGATGTCCATCTGACATTCTCAGTGGGAAAGTTGGAGGCTGATATTGCCGGACGGCAATTCGGCGAGGACCTCCCCAAGCTGCCCGAATCTCTTTTACGAAGAGAGTTTGAGACCAAAGAAAGACTGGCTGCCTCAATGTCTCATCAGACCACTCTTGAGACAATGGCAAGTGACCCTAAGGTCCATGAAATGTTCATGGTAGTGGCTAAGTCTCACCTAGCCACAGTGACGAAGGACCTTTATGGCTTCATCAAGGCAAGGAGAGCTTGCAGGGAGATCGTGTTCGCCGGGGCTTCGGTGAGACACGAACCAAGGAAATTAATCTCCTCCAACATTTGGGGAAAAGACCTTTTCCCTACCGATGTGGTCAAAGAGGTTGTTGATAAGGCCGCCGTGGAGAATAGAAACCTTCTCCAGAAGTGGGGCCTGGCTATCAAAAGAAAATCTTCCCCGGATGAGGGTCCTCAACCAAAGAGGAAGAATATGAAGACTAGGCTACCATTTCGGCCAGCCAAGCCTTATAGACAGCAACAGCAACTGCAATTGCCTTTGCCTCCAGTGCCCCAGATGGTGGCACAAACCCCGACTACCTTTCAGTGGGTACCCCAGGCTGTGCCAGGTCAGTCAACCACATTCGCCCCAACGTTCGAAGGACAGTCTTCTTCCTTTCGTGCAAAACCTAGAGGAGCAGCCAGAGGCTCGTCTAGGCGCCCCTCAAGGGGAAGGGGATTCAGAGGTGGTCGTGGTCAGAGAGGCAAGACCTCAGGACGGCAGTCCAAGTGAAATGATACCGGTAGGAGGGAGACTGATGAAATTTTGGGATCGCTGGACCTTCGATCCCTGGGCCCAAAGCCTACTCAAGAATGGACTGGGTTGGAGCTGGTACAGCACTCCACCCCCATGCCTTCGGTTTTTCCAACACTCCACCCCCGTTTTGGAGGAGTACGTTCAAGAACTGTTGGAGAAAAATGTGATCCGAAAGGTGAAGTCCATCAAATTCCAAGGGAGGCTGTTTTGTGTTCCCAAGAAAGACTCGGAAAAGCTCAGAGTCATTCTGGACTTGTCACCACTCAACAAGTTCATTGTGAATTGCAAATTCAAGATGCTAACACTGCAACACATAAGGACCTTACTGCCCAAGAGGGCATACTCAGTCTCTATAGACTTGTCAGACGCCTATTGGCACATTCCAATCAGCCGTCGACTCTCCCCCTACCTAGGGTTCAGGCTACAACGGAAACTGTACGCCTTCAGAGCCATGCCATTCGGGCTAAACATAGCCCCAAGGATTTTCACGAAGCTTGCGAGCGCAGCTCTCAAACAATTACGCCTAAAGGGAATTCAGGTAGTACCCTACCTGGACGACTGGCTGGTGTGGGCAGCATCCGAGACCGAATGCTTGCAAGCTTCCAGTCAGGTGATCCAGTTCCTAGAGTACCTAGGCTTCAAGATCAACAAGAAAAAGTCTCGACTTTTTCCATCCCAAAAGTTCCAGTGGCTGGGAATCCACTGGGACCTTTTGTCACACAGTTTCTCCATACCAATGAAGAAAAGGAAGGAGATAGCGGGCTCTGTCAAGAGACTTCTAGATTCCGAAAGGATATCAAGACGCGAACAGGAGAGGGTACTAGGCTCTCTCCAGTTTGCTTCAGTGACAGACCCAGTGCTAAGAGCACAGCTAAAGGATGCAACCGGAGTTTGGAGAAGGTATGCATCAAACGCGCGAAGAGACCTGAGAAGACCAGTGCCGCCTCGGCTACGTACTCTTCTCAGACCTTGGTCCCAAGCCAGACATCTAAAGAAGTCGGTTCTTCTTCAGCCACCTCCCCCGTCGTTGACGATTCACTCAGACGCCTCAAAGGAGGGATGGGGAGGTCACTCTCATCGGAAAAAAGTCCAGGGGACTTGGTCCAAGCTATTCAGGACCTTTCATATAAACTTTCTAGAAGCTATGGCAGTGCTCCTTACCTTAAAGAAGGTCTCCCCGCGTCACTCGATCCACATAAGATTGGTGACAGACAGCGAGGTGGTTGTGAGATGCTTGAATCGACAAGGGTCGAGGTCACCACCTCTCAACCAAGTGATGTTAGCCATTTTCCGATTGGCGGAAAAGAAGAAGTGGTACCTGTCGGCAGTTCACCTTCAAGGAGTCCGCAATGTAACAGCGGACGCTCTATCCAGGTTCACACCGATAGAGTCGGAATGGTCCTTAGAAGCAGGATCATTTTCCTTCATTCTGAATCAAGTCCCAGAACTGCAAATAGTCCTCTTTGCGACGAAAGACAACAAGAAGTTGCCCCTGTACGTGTCCCCGTACGAGGACCCCTTAGCGGAAGCAGTGGACGCAATGACCCTCGACTGGAACATATGGTCCAGGATTTATCTGTTCCCTCCTCACAACCTTCTGTTGAGGGTCCTCAACAAACTGAGATCCTTCAAGGGGGTAGCGGCAATAGTGGCCCACAAGTGGGCGAACAGTATGTGGTTCCCCTTGGCGTTGGAACTACAGATGAAGTTCGTGCCGCTACCACATCCAGTTCTGACCCAGCGAGTCCAGAAGTCGACTGTCTGCGCTTCATTACAGAAAACCCAGACCCTGCAGCTCATGATTTTCTCGCTCTAGCGGTGAGAAAGCGTTTCGGGATTTCGAAAGCCAGCATAGACTTCCTAGAGGAATACAAGTGCAAATCGACTAGAAGGCAATATGAGTCATCTTGGAGAAAATTGGTGGCCTTTGTAAAGGCAAAGACTCCGCAGGAGATCTCAACAGACTTCTGCTTATCTTTCTTCATCCATCTCCATGGCCAAGGATTGGCAGCTAACACGATTTCAGTGTGTAAATCGGCTTTGATGAGACCCATTTTATTTGCCTTCCAGATCGACCTAGGTAACGAGATCTTTAATAAAGTTCCGAAAGCCTGCGCTAGGCTCAGACCTTCAGCACCTCCAAAGCCCATCTCATGGTCTTTAGACAAAGTTCTTCATTTCGCCTCCTTGTTGAGCAATGAAGAATGTGCGTTAAAGGATTTGACGCAAAAAGTTATTTTCCTATTTGCACTCGCGTCCGGGGCCAGGGTTAGTGAGATCGTAGCCCTCTCGAGAGAGGCAGGTCGTGTTCAGTTCCTGGATGGGGGGGAGCTGAACCTGTTTCCGGATCCTACGTTTCTCGCCAAGAATGAGTTACCCACCAACAGGTGGGGTCCCTGGAGAATCTGCCCTCTGAAAGAAGATGCATCTCTATGTCCAGTAGAATGCCTAAAGGTCTATCTTCGTAGAACTTCAGACTTCAAGGGTGGTCAACTATTCAGGGGAGAAACATCAGGCTCAAATTTATCTCTGAATCAACTCAGAGCGAAAATGACATATTTTATTCGCAGAGCGGATCCTGACAGTACACCCGCAGGTCACGATCCGAGGAAAGTTGCCTCATCCCTAAATATTTTTAATTGTATGGATTTTGAACATCTCCGTTCATACACGGGCTGGAAGTCTTCCAGGGTGTTCTTTCGCCACTATGCGAAGCAAGTAGAGGAACTTAAGAGATCTGTGGTAGCAGTGGGTCGTGTAGTTAACCCTACTGTTTAACTCTGCGAGGAACAGTGGTCTTAATTGGGACGATTAAGTCCAGGGTGAGTGTGTAGGTACATACAGTACTACAAACTAAATGAGGGCACCAAGTGCCCATATAGACTGTTCCTTCTTTCAAAGGTGAACCTTGCATAAGTTCAGACATGTGTGCCAAGCGTTTCTAACGCTAATGTGATTGATTTGTAATACAGATTTTTTTATGACTTGATACCTTGGTATCTTATTAAACTGGTGTTTAATGGTTTTTCTTTCAGATAAACAAGTTCTGTTTACTATCATACTTATGCTTAAAGTTTTGGGTTACCCTCTTTTATATAAATATATATATTTGTTGTTAACCTGTCTGTTTATTATCTGTCAATAAACTTGTTCTTGAGAACCTTGCGTCTCTTTCACCTGTGTCAATTTATTGGTATAATTGAGCATTTTAATTCTATGTATCTTATCTGGGATAATTCTGATAGAATTGTTCTGTTATGCAAGCTATGTTGCATTGGTTTATGTAAGTCCCCTAATGGGAGGACTCCGTCCCATAAAGGGACGAGGGCGGTTTTATTAGTTTCTTCCTATGCGGATATAAACCTTTGTCCAATACAAGTATTGTGCGGACTACTGGTCAATATATTGACGCAGTGGTTCTATACAAACTATGCTTTACTTAATATAGGGCGAGACCACTATATTAGCTTGCCTGGTATTCATACATAGATATATGTACTCTTCGAGACTTTTCCAGAGTCTAGTAGGACTCTTCCCTGTAGGGGGCAGGAAGCTCTAACATAGTTTATAGTTAGTTGAAAAGATGTATAACGGTAACATCTTAGGTCTCTAGGTCTAGTCGACCAGGAATAAATACCTCCGGGGAGTACGGCACGTTCTGAGAATCCACAGATACAGTAATGCTCTGGTACACTTCCATCAGGACGACATGGCTTGAGCCCAAAAAACGGATTTTGAGCGAAGCGAAAAATCTATTTTTGGGTGAGATAGCCATGTCGTCCTGATGGACCCGCCCTTGCCTTTCTAAGAAAGGGCTGTAGGACCCCTCCCTACATACAGTATCTGTAGCACCTCGTGTACGCTACAAGGAATACAGATGG
>NC_090731.1:127512166-127514666 GCF_036898095.1 Palaemon carinicauda
TGGGAGTGTGTGTGTGTGTACATATATTCATGTATATATTTATATTTCCAGGAAATATGTTCGCGTGTTTACACTGTTTGCACTGCAAATCGTGTGCCCGCGGTCCTAAGACAATGAGCATTCAATATCGAAAAGCGAGTGGGTGTGTGTTTTCAAACACTTTGTTATTGCGCCATGTAGTTTTGTTGTACTTTTTCATGCTAACACAGTAAGCTCACTGAAACTATGTGCTCCTAATTTTATTAAGAGCTTGCATATTACTTCAAAGAAGCGGTAGAACCCTGAACACTCAAACTTTTGTGAAATGAAACAATACCTGACAGATGAAGCTGTATATCACACATACACATAAACACGCACACACACGCACAAACACACACACACACACATATATATATATATATATATACATATATATATATATATATATATATATATATATATATATATATATATATATATATACATATATATATGTATATATATATATATATATATATATATATATATATATATATATACATATATATATGTATATATATATATATATATATATATATATATATATATATATATATATATATATATCTATATATATATGTGTGTATATATATGAATAACCATACACTATACACACACACACACACACACACACACACACATATATATATATATATATATATATATATATATATATATATATATATATATATATATATATATATAATTATATATATATATATATGTATATACTGTATACGTATATAAATATATATATATATATATATATATATATATATATATATATATATATATATATATATATATATATATATATATATATAGTATTCATATATACATACACACACACACACACACACATATATATATATATATATATATATATATATATATATATATATATATATATATATATATATATATATATATATATATATATATATATAAACCTGATATATATATATATATATATATATATATATATATATATATATATATATATATATATATATATATATATATATATATATATATTTATATATATACATTCATTGAAATATATCGTCTGGGGCTACCTGATGAAAAGTAGTTAATTTGACCAATGATTCCTTAAATGGTGGGAGGAATCAAACTATATTACCTTCAGACTTTTCGTACGTGTTTGTATCGATAACTTGTGATGTTCTGCTAACCAGAAGCTCATGCTATTTTATCGTTCCATCGATATTCACGACCAGAAACCTTCCCTGAAAGAAGTAATTTACGAAACTCAAATCGTTCGCAAGGAGAGCAACTACAGAAGGATTTTGATATATCAAGTTCTAAGTATCGCCCTCAACAAGAATCCTACTCTCTAACAGAAATATAGGTATTAAACAAGTTGGAAGGAATTGAACAGTATGCCCTTCGGCATCTGAAATCATGCCCTTTCCCGCAGGAATGTTACGTCTCATAGATGGTCGAGGAGCAACGACGCAGCTGCTGCCAGGTAGAAGTTATACTGACAAAATTTTCATAATAACACATGTGGTACAGCAATGTGTAGAATATAGAATCCATTTTTATGCCATTTGCGGACTATTTAAGAGCCCATGATAATGTGCACCTACCAATTATGAAGTTCTTCTCTATATATATATATATATATATATATATATATATATATATATATATATATATATATATATATATATATATATATATATATATATATATATATATATATATATACATATATATATATATATATATATATATATATATATATATATATATATATAAATATATATATATATATATATATATATATATATATATATATATATATATATATATATATATATATATATATATATATATATATATATAAATTATATTGAGTGAGTTTATGAGCATAGAAAGGGCAAAATTGATGTTAGTGGAGTCCTATCAAATGAATTTCGAGGGAGCAGCGGAGTACTCCTGGGGAATGGGTGGTCACCAATGTTGTTTAACCTCCTCATGGATATTGTAATTCATAGAATAATTGAGGATGGTGGAGAAGGATTGGAGTGGATTAGTAAAATGAAATTACCAGATGATGCTATCGTTATGAGCAGAACACTATAGCACTTGCAAAGCCTGCTTACCGGAATGCCGGAAATATAACATAAGGTTAGGATTAAGATATATAAGAGAAAGACATTGATGATGAGAAAGGATTATGCAATGGAAGACAATGACTAGGTTAACTGAAATATGGAAAGCGAATCGCCTGAAATCATATATGAAAATCATATGTGAGATTGACGTTACTGTATGGACATGAGTCGTGGTATGGCAATGAAACAATACCCAATAGATTCTGTAAATCCAAAAACCAAGCCCTTAAAAGAATATTGGGAGTTAAATGGCGAGACACGATTAGAAATAGAACTATTAAAGAGATTACCAGAGTGCCATATGTGGATGAGATCATTGTGAGGGGTAGATGGAGATT
>NC_090731.1:127519666-127532726 GCF_036898095.1 Palaemon carinicauda
AATGTGGCAGTATTTGGAGAGCGTGGTTTTGTAAACAAATACTGTTATCTCCAGGTCACTGTTTGCAACCTACTCTGCCCTTCAGAGATATGTAAGTCACAATCTCTTATTATTACTTCTTTAGGCGTTGTATTAAATGAATGTAATGCCTTTTAGAATATTGCTCCTTTTGTACCAAAAAGTCTTTTTCGTAAACTTCAAGGTCTTCAAAAGAATGTTGGCAGTTACTATCATTGAGAGTTTTGAATGTACTGTATGAGAGATGCAACAGGTGGCTATATTGCCAGCAACCTCCTCATAATACTGATGAATTGACCCTGTGATGTAGATATGGGGTAACACTCCCTTTACCAAGTCAAATAAAAAGATAAAGCGCCAAGTTGAAGACATATATGAATAATAATGTATTATATAAATAATCACAATAAACCTATGCATTATATATAGATAAAGAGGACTGTCAAAACATCCAGGGATACATCTGCTGAAATGTTTTTTTTTTTCTTTTATTTTACAAGTTAAAAGAGCTCATTTCACCTCAGTAGAATAACAGCCAAAGAAAATTAAGGCAGCAAATTGAAACGGAAGAAACTTGAATAGCTATCAGACAAATACTCCTCTTTTGTAATTGGTATCAAATGTATATTGTTGATTTAACTATAAAACGTATACAAAAGCGATATCTTCACGAATGATATCTATATATTGATATATCCTTCGGAAAATAATCTTACAGATTTAGCTTCTTTAAAAAGAGAATCAAAGAATTAGGATTTACCTTTCAAAAATTAATATCTTTATTGTTATGGTTGCTACCATAATACGCATGGTATAAGTTAAAGTAATTTATTTTGTTCTAATGATCTACGTCCATTAAGATGAGTATTCTTTAAAATACTTTTTTTACCTTATCTAGTTTGAATATTTTTCCAAACGATATAGTGATAAGTAATATCTCCTGATTGAATGTTGGGACTTCATACTGAATAAAGTGTTTGTATTACCAGTAAGGACGGCTTAATATCCATTGCAAAGCTTGGAATGTAATTCACGGAATTATTTAGAGATAGATTGCAAATTACTTCCTGAATTACTTTCACCCACAAAAGTATAACATTTACCATCTGGAGATAAGAACTAATTAAAAACTCCGCACATATTTTCTAAAGACAATGAGAGAAGCGTGCTGATAAAAAGGAGGCCTCATTAAACATTGCCGAGTTTGAGAGAGAGAGAGAGAGAGAGAGAGAGAGAGAGAGAGAGAGAGAGAGAGAGAGAGAGAGAGAATTACCAATAGGAATAAAGTTTGCTTTTTATATCACTGAAAGTATAATTTGTCAAAGATGAGTTATGGGATGCCATAAATAAAACGTGTTATTCGGAAATTTTATCGGCTATTTGTCAATGTGCAATTCTAAACGAACAGTTTTATGCTTTTTTCTTTTCTTTTCTTCTATTTTCTTTTATGGAAAGAAATAAGAGGGGAAACGCATGTTTGAACAGGGCTGGAAACTATAAAATTAAGTAAGATGAAAAAAAGAATAGTTTAGGATTTAAAAACAGGAACTTATTGGTAAGCTTGGTTTACCAATGAATATATGATAAAGCGCCAAACCTTTAATTTTGATTTCTAATTTTAGATTCTGCCTTTGAATAGGGAAAATTAAATTTTCTAAAAAAAAAAAAAAAAAAAAAAAAAAAAAAAAAAAAAAAAAAAAAAACTATGAACGCTTGATGAAAGTTGAATTATTCTTGAATTCCAGATAAAGATAAAGAATTATGAATACGCATCAATTATACCTTTGAAATCAAACAAACATGGTTCATGCCATATTCATAACGTAATTTTAAGAAAAAAAAAGTAATTAAATATAGTTACAAGAATAAACGTAAAATCCTAGAAATAAAAATGTCAACATTAAAATCGACTTCGAAAACAATTAGGAACAGTGTGAAGTGTAAAAATATATACATTTCAAAATACATTTAACAGCATATATGATATGCAAACATGTAAATAAATGATAAACTGAACAACTATAGTAAAAATAACTAAATGGGAAAAAAAGATTAATGCTGGTGCAACTAGCAGAAGTTGAAACATTCAGAAGAAAGTGAATGAGAAAAAAAAAAAGATTATCTGAAGAAAATTGGAATAAATTTACGTAAATCTAGGAGTAAATTGGGACGTTCGCTAAGATGGGTTAACAAAAGCCAACAGTAATAATGGTAAAGGTTGCTTATGGGCTTTGAGATGAACAATGTCACGAATAAAAAATATCTTCATAAAATGAAGTGACCATAATTTTCTCCAGAACATTGGCAAAACCAAGAGCAGCGCTGAACAAGGAGGCTACAATGAATATATTTAAGCTGTTGAATAATCGCCAATTCCATTACGCAACATCGTCGTGGATTTCGTATACAAAATGGTGACGCTAGAATTTAATTAAACAACGCGTGCTTATCCACTAGAAACGATTCTTGTTTTGATTACATTTATACAGTAATTAAACTCTGTTAGGTAATGCTCTTAGTAACAATAGAAAATTGTAGTTACAAACTGATGTTAGTGTTATTCAAGTAAATAATAACACACGTATTTAAATTAATATAATTTCTATTAAGCATTAAAATCGTCAACACAAAAAGATAATCTTTTGGAGAAAAGGATAAAGTTATTATATCAACAGATAATAAGGTAATATTTTGCTCTTTGTTGATTATATGAGAGGTTAATAATATTTCCTCTACACCACATTCCATATAAGGTTTGATAAGCTCTGCGATGATAGTATATTACACCAAAGAACAACAAAACATAAAATTTATAATAACATTAGTTCTCAGGATATATAATTCAGCAGATGCATTGAGCTGATATACGTTTGTATTTTATCAAGGGTCTCGTGATATGATACGAAGACAATTTAAAAGGAAGCTTCTTAGTTCTCCTTTAATGTATGTCTATGGAATGTTGAATATATGATCTATTTATTCATCCAACTGGTGTCACAGCATTATAGGTCATCTACAAATTGGGATGAATGAAATTAGAATTTCATGGGTTGCTGTGTCCTATTTGAAACGTCTCTGACTAGCGATTTGTTGGACTGGGGTTTGAGTCTCACTCAAGGTCGATAGTTTCTTGTAATGTCTGTAACCTCACCATCCTTGGGAGCTAAGGATGGAGGGTTTTGGGGACCTTAGCTTACCTTACCTAATTGCCTAATTCTATGTTTGGGTTCCCGCAGGTCCCTCAGTGTGAAGCACCTCGTATATCCACCAGAGAGTTGCTAATGCATCTTCTAGTGTATTTTGCATCTTCCAGTCTTGAATGGTCTTGGATGCATCTTAGGTATTTATCAAGTTTATTCTTAAACACATCTACGGTCACTCCTGGAATGTTTCTTAGATGAGCTGGCAGCACATTAGATAGTCGCTGCATTATCGATGCTGGTGCGTAGTGGATTAATGTCCTGTGCACCTTCCTTAGTTTTCCTGGTATAGTTTTGTGCACTATTAATCTACCTAGGCTTGCTCTTTCTGATATTTTTATCTCCATGATGTTTTCAGTAATTCCTTTGATTTGCTTCCATGCTTGTATTATCATGTAGCGTTCTCTTCTCCTTTCTAGACTGTACAATTTTAAAAATTGCAGTCTTTCCCAGTAGTCAAGGTCCTTAACTTTTTCTATTCTAGCAGTATAGGACCTTTGTACACTCTATTTGTGAACTATCCTTTTGGTAGTATGGGTACCATATGACATTGCAGTACTCGAGTATACTACGTACATAAGTTTTGTAAAGCATAATCATGTGTTCAGCTTTTCTTGTTTTAAAGCGTATGAATAGCATTCCCATTTTTGCTTTACATTTAGCCAACAGGGTTGCTATTCGGTAGTTGCATAATATATTCCTGTTTAATATTACACCAGGGTCTTTAATTACTTCCTTGTTTGTGATTGTCTCGTTATTAGGTTCCCTGTATGCATATACCCTTCCTTCTCTGTTTCTATAATTCATTGATTCGAATTTATCGGAGTTAAATACCATCCTATTTATCTCCGTCCATTCATTTTGCTTAGATCTCCTAGTATTGAATTTCTATCTTCATCACAAGTAATTTCTCTACTTATTCTTGTGTCATCTACGAAACTTCTCACTACAGAGTTTTTAACATTCCAGTCTATGTCTGAGATCATAATAACAAACAGCAGTGCAGCTAATACCATACCCTGTGGCACGCCAGATATTACCTGAGCTTCATCTGATATCTCGTCATTTGCAACCACTATCTGTTTTCTGTTTTGTAGAAATTCTTTTACCAATTTTCCTATTTTTCCCACAATATCATGCTTTCTAATTTTTTCCTCTAATATATTTTAGTCTACCTTGTCAAAGGCTTTTGCAAAATCTAAATAGATCACATCTTTGATTTTTTCATTTATCATATTTTTTTATGTTTTCGTAGCGTGCTATCAGTTGGGTTTGTGTACTTTCTCCGGGCACACAACCGTGTTGACCTATATTAAATAAATTATTTTTAACCAAATGATTCATTATTTTCTTTTTTATCACCCTTTCATACACTTTCATAATATGTGATGTTAGACTAACAGGTCTATAATTGCTTGCCTCTAGTCTTGATCCACTTTTGAAAATAGGGGTTATATATGCTAATTTATGTTTAACATATATTTTGCTCATATCTACACTTTGTCTTAGCAGTATTGCCAGCGTTTTGCGATATTGTATACAGTTTTTTTTTTTTTTTAACAAAATCGCTGGAACTCCATCTGGCCTGGCCGCCGATCCATTTTTAATTTCGCTTAAAGCCTGCACAATATCTGCTTCATTAATATCTATATCCGTTAGATATTCAATATTTTCTTCTCTCATTTCTGTTTCATTATTCTCATTCGCAATTCTTGGCATGAATTCACTCTTATAATATTCTGCTAATGTGGTGTATATTTCCTTTTTTTATTCGTTAACCGTCCTCCAATTCTTAGAGGGTCTATTTCTAATCTCCCTTTATTCATCTTTTTTGCATAGGAGTAAAGTACTTAGGTTTTTTTTCTTTTTCTTTTGGATATTTTGAAGAGCCTTTTCTTCTAAGTCCCTTTATTCATTTTTTCTTTTTATTGTATGGTATTTCGTTCTGCATTTTATATCTTACTTTTTATTTCCATCATTTTCCATTCATTTTTTTCTTTTGCAAGATTTTTCTTCCAATTTCTAATTTTCTGAAATAAGATCCTTCTGTCTCTTGGTATGCATGTCTAATGTTTATTTAATTTTTTATTTTTCAACAATTTTCTCCAGTATTTTGTTCATTATATCCGTATTTACCTGTATATTATCACTTACATATACATTATTCCAATATTTTTCAATTCTTCATCCATTTCTGACCATCTTATATTCTTACAATAAAAATCATATTTTCCATATCCTTCCCATCGTTTTGTACTTTGTTTATCTCTGCGTTCACTTGCTTTGGAATGGACTATTATTTATTTGACATTGTGGTCTGAAATTCCCGTATTATACACTATTATTTCTTTAACATAATTCACCTCATTCACAAATACTAAATCGAGGACATTGTCCTTTCTTGTTGGAATGTGGTTTATTTGTTGCATATTATGTTCTATTAGCATATTTTGAAGCTTTTCAAACTGTCTTATTTTCTGCGTTACCATTACTCTCTTTTTTCATATGTATATATATAACCATTTTCTTCTTTCCGTTCTTTCCAATCCACGATAGGAAAGTTAAAATCTCCGGATAGGAGTATATTCCAGTCTTTATGGTTTCTACATATATCATCAATTTTTTTTTTTTATTATTATGTCAAACTCCTTAGTATTTTGGGGATCTGTAAACTACATTATTCACTAGTTTTTTTTTTATATTAAAATTCTACTGCAATCAGTTCACATTCTGTGTTGCTGTATTTTTCACAAACTTCTCCTTGATTTATGTCTCTTCCATATATTGCGGTTCCCCCTTGATTCCTAGTTGTTCTTTCTGATCTATATTTTTGGAAACCCTTTATCTGGTCATCACTGCCAGTCTCTTGGGAATACCATGTTTCACTTATATTTAATACATCTATTTTTTTTTCAATTTGGGTTAGTTCTTCTAAGAACTCTATTTTCCTTTTAGAGTTACTCGTGACTAAACCCTGTGCATTCATCACTATGATGGTTTGGGTTTCATCCCCATTATCTAATACTGGTAATAATACGGAATCTCCCATGCTTCCTTCCTGTTCTGATATGATGTTCTTTTCTTCATTTACTCTTTCGCCTTTATATTTATTTTTGTATGTATACCAGCAAATATCCCCATATCCGCACCAACCCCTGGCATTATATATGCATTCTTCGTAGTTGGGTTCTTACTGTCCATTTTGGATTGAAAGGCATCATATCCTTGGGCCCTTTGTATATAGCGCAGTATATACTCGGCTTGTTTTTTTTTTCTGTTTTTTTTTTGTCTCTTTTTTTTCATTTTTGCTTTCATTTTTCTTGTCTCTTTGCTAATAAGTCTATTTGCTAAATCATCAGCAGCCATTGCCTAATCCCCCCTGGTTCTAGCTTGGGAGGAGAGGTGACTTAGGCGCTGATCATATATAAATAAATACACACACACACATGGTAAGTCTCTGGGGCATTGTCACTTTCACTTGCCTCTGCCATTCATAAACGACCTTTAAATCTTTAAAGGTAGAAAGCGTAATGGTAAACACCCCTTTATTTGGAGTAGTAGGGGATGGGGACAGAAGGGAGTGGCTATATTTGAAATGATACTGTTGAATGGTACTTACAAATTATGAAAGTAAGTGGCTCTACTCAACCCTTAACAGTAAATCCTCGACAGACAATAACGAATGAACAGCACCATTATGCCTTCATAACTAGTACTGTTATAGCTGTTGTTAACGACACGAGCTATGCCATTTATACGTCATTTATTTTTTTTTCGATATGATGAGTTCACTCTAAATGTAATGTCATTCCATTGTACTAGTTTGTTATACTATGGTGGCAGGAAATAAATCACATCTCAACATTTTGAATGCATAAGATAAAAAAGCATTCACTGAATGTAGAAGATAATAGATAGCTAATGAAATCAAAATAAATATGAATGACATCGCTATATAGTGAGAGGTATTACTAAGATGTTGAAAAGATAGATGGTTGAAATGATGAGCTCATATTTAATATATGATTACCTATCAACCTATTTGCTCCGTGTAGGATTATTAATCTTTTATAATGTCCATTTATAGAAAGACATTTAAATTACTGTTTTGGTCATGATGATATGTAAAT
The DNA here is from genome assembly GCF_036898095.1 of Palaemon carinicauda. Taxonomy (NCBI): domain Eukaryota; kingdom Metazoa; phylum Arthropoda; class Malacostraca; order Decapoda; family Palaemonidae; genus Palaemon; species Palaemon carinicauda. The sequence goes on from NC_090731.1 coordinate 127,527,015, forward strand.
TAACCCATTTACTTATGACAGATAAAACAAGATTAACATTGATGAATAAAACAGAGAGAGAGAGAGAGAGAGAGAGAGGGGGGGGTGGAGATGGTTGCTGATCGATGAAAACCGCGGCTAGTTCGTATTCCTTTCAATATATTAGAGTGACCAGGCCTCACCCTGTTTGCGAAACGAATAACCATTCTCGGAGGAAGTCAGTCATTTACATAATAACTACGGCAGCCAATATTATAAAATTATGGTAGTAAAAGAGATAGTTGGAAAGGTTAGTGATGAGCCTAGAACTTACGTACCCTGCAGAAACTCTTATAAATGAATATCACCATTCTGTATAATTTGATATTGGCCTGTGATACGCTGGTTTCAGGCCAACAAAAGTACGAAATACGATTACAGAGAGAGTTTTTTTTTTCCTTTTCTTTAAGTAGTCTATAACTCTACTTGATGTTTTCAACGAAAAAAATCAGACAGAGATTTCAAATATCTTCTCGATGTTTACCCTTTAATTGTCATAAATACCAAAGTCATTATATAGGTTATTGTTTATGAATATGGGAGTTATATGTAACTCTCTCTCTCTCTCTCTCTCTCTCTCTCTCTCTCTCTCTCTCTCTCTCTCTCTCTCTCTCTCTCTCTCTCTCTCATTATTCAGCACTCACCCTCACGTTTATTCTGTCTAGTTTTTTTTAAGTCAGTAAATAATTCTACATATCGATTTAAAAGATTAACATATATTTGATTGAGAGCAAATAATAGAATAAACTATCCCTAACAACATAATGAATAAATAACAAGATGGGTGAACACGAATCTTCAGATTATTCTATTTTCTTACTGTCAGAAGACATGGATTACAGCATTAAGCTTGTGTTTGTAATTATAATCTTATTACGTGATATCAAGAAGCAATATCATTAACCGGGAGAAATCAGATTAATAGAAAATAACATTGTTTCCTAGTACCACGTCAGCTTGAAACACCATTACAGAATGATATTGCTGATATCGCTGACACAAATGGAGCATAAGTGTCATTCGACCATATTGATAGCAAATGATTAAATGCTACCGATATACTATAATAGGACCACTTATCGTCACCGCTTTTGACGATATTTGATAGCATGATATCCGCTTTGTTCATCCACCACTAGCATTTACGGGGTCCCTCTTTAATACTGCTAGTTCTACTTTTCTGAACACCTACTAATTTTTTTAGCAACAACAACTTATACTTCTGGAGCTTCTGATCCATTAATTTGCTTCAGTAGATGATATTTGTTTAGTATTTGAGGAACATAAATTACAATAGAATTGTCTTTTGCCTTTGCTATAGATTTACTTTTTTGCGGCCTCTCACATTATTCAGATAAAACAGAATATGATCTCTCATCAAGACGTTCTAATGTATTATCTTTTTTTCCGAACGTTTTTACCCATTACAGTTGGCTTTGTTCTAACAATATCACATTCATTTAAAGATATAAATCTATATATTATTTATCATAGTACATTCAGATTCCTAAATTGTAAGACCCTCTTCTTTGTTTCACTTACTCCATGTAGATTTCTCAACGTTTCAACAAATTGAAGATGCTGGAAGAAGTGTACTTTATAAAGAGTGGGTATATTATTGTGATCTACTATTGCCAGATAAAGTTCTTTGCAACTATCTATAGCTTTTCCAACAAACTTCTTCGTCATTTCTACTGCAGATCCTGCTACCCAATTTGCCTGAGAACCTTGGTCACGATAAAAAAAAAAGGCTGAACACATTACTTACTCCTTCGGCTGTGACGAGAGATAAGGAATTATTTCAATTCTGCTGTATTTAATCCTATCGAATCCAGTATTTGTATTACAAATCGAAAATAACTCATTCCTACCATTACAGCTGATTAGTAATTATGTAACTATTGGAAGGGGTTTTGATAATTTTATCACTTATACCTGTGATTCTCTTTTGTTCAAATAAGCCATGATTTAAAGTAAAAAATCTGGATTCAAAAGGATCAAACATAACAGCGTTGGAATCCACTATTATCTTTTTTTACAGCCGATTGAGCTAAGTCAAATGTTTTATCCTTATTTCTATTGACACTAGGGATCGAAATTTTTGGTAGTGGAGATTTCGATATTAGAGTTATTTGTGATTTAATTGAAAAATAAAAATCACGAGCATTACTGTTAAAATTGCCATATATATATATATATATATATATATATATATATATATATATATATATATATATATATATATATATATATATATATATATATATATATATATATATATATACATATACATACATATATATATATATATATATATATATATATATATATATATATATATATATATATACATATACATATATACATATATATGTATATATATATATATATATATATATATATATATATATATATATATATATATATATATATATATATATATATATAGTATATATATAATATATATATATATATATATAGTATACTATATATATATATATATATATATATATATATATATATATATATATATATACATATATATATATATTATATATATATTATATATATATATATATTATATATATATATATATATATATATATATTTATATATATACATGTATATATATATATATATATATATATATATATATATATATATATATATATATTATATATATATATATATATATGTATATATATTCATATATACATATATATATATATATATATATATATATATATATATATATATATATATATATATATATATATATGTATTTATATATATATATGATTATTATTATTATTATTATTATTATTATTATTACTTGCTAAGCTACAACCCTAGTTGGAAAAGCAGGATGCTATAAACCCCAGAGGCCCCAACAGGGAAAATAGCTCAGTTAGGAAAGGAAAAAAGGAAAATAAAATATTTCAGGAAGAGTAACAATATTAAAATAAATATTTCCTATATAAACTCTAAAAACTTTAACAAAACAATAGGAAAAGAAATAAGACAGAAGAGTGTGCTCGAGTGTACCCTCAAGCAAAAGAACTCTAAACCAAGGCAGTGGAAGACCATGGTACAGAGGTTATGGCACTACCCAAGACTAGAGAACAATGGTTTGATTTTGGAGTGTCCTTCTCCTAGAAGAGCTGCTTACCATAGCTAAAGAGTCTCTTCTACCCTTACCAAGAGGAAAGTGGCCACTGTACAATTACAGTGCAGTAGCCCCTTGGGTGAAGAAGAATTGTTTGGTTATGTCAGTGTTGTCAGGTGTATGAGGACAGAGGAGAATATGTAATGAATAGACCAGATTATTCAGTGTGTGTGTAGGCGAAAGGAAAATGAACTATAACCAGAGAGAAGGATCCAGTGTAGTACTGCCTGGCCAGTCAAAATACCCAATACTCTAGCGGTAGTATCTCAACGGGTGGCTGGTGCCTTGGCCAACCTAGTCACATACTCATATAAGATATATATATATATATATATATATATATATATATATATATATATATATATATATATATATATATATATATATATATATATATATATATATATATATATATATATATATATATATATATATATATATATATATATGTGTGTATATATATATATATATATATATATATATATATATATATATATATATATATATATATATATATATATATATATATATTTATAAACCCTTTTAGTGTTGTCAGACAAATCTTTTCTGATAGAGTTCATTTAAAAATTTAATTATATTATGGAATCAAAGATGTATTCATGAATTAGTTCATTTGCTTTCACGTTGTTAAACCTTTGTTAAAGACAATTGACTAAATTCGGTAACGAATGTACTATTGAGACGAATCTTTTATACTTCTTAACAATGGTAAAAATTTTCTGAAGTTTGTAGATCATTAAAAGACAATGTGCAAATAAGTTTTGCTTGTCCTCTTTTCACCACCTTTTTACCAACATGTTATGACGTTGTTTATAGAAATAAAAGCAGGAAAATCCTTTTATACGAAACAATCTTTCCGCTTTTATTTAAAAAAAAAAGTCAGCGTCAATGACCTTCGATATCAGAATGCTAGAAAACCCCAAACAATCAATCAAAAAAGAAACATATATATATATATATATATATATATATATATATATATATATATATATATATATATATATATATATATATATATATATATAATTACGCCTTCTTTTCGCCCACCAGCATTTGTTTTTGCTGAGGTACCCCTCTGTACTTTGGAAAACTAGAGGATTTCGCACTATACTCATATCCTTCATCTGCACCTACTTTTTAGCCACCTACTTTACCCGTATTACTAAAGCCCCTTGCTTTTATCATGCTGTCCAAACCCTCTCAACATTACTGTAACTCCAAAGTGAAAACGCCATGTTCGTCCCTTCATTTGTATCCCAGTGTCGTATGGGTTCCCAAACCCCAGTGTATGACTCAAATTCCATAAATGCATTCGCCCACAAATCCTTGTTGTTCCGATTATATCCGTCATATCTGGATGAAGAGAAAAAAGAAGTTAAGTACATTGTGACCTTTCAAGTCTTCCACTTTAAACAACAGATTGATTCTGCCTTTCGGTATGACATCTTCAAAGTTCTCTACTGGTCTATGAATGAGATCGCCAGGATTGTGTCATCCTAAATAACGAAATACTCTCTGGAGCTATTAATAGTTAGGGATACTTACCAAGTTTATTTATTGTCTGGTTAGATTATAATTTTTTAATGGAATTAATGATAATCGTAATTTGTCCTTACGATATGTTAATTTATTTCTTTTTATTATTATCTATATGTTCTTAAAAAAATTCACCTTTTAGAGGACGCCGTTTTAGAAAACAAAATATCTATTAGGCTAAATGATATACTGTAATACATATATAATTTCTACCTGCGACACTAAGTAAAACACAATCGAAGTATCATTAGCACCGATATTTTTATAATCACAATTTCTTCTGTCTTGCATTATATAACGTTGATTAATACAGTATTATCAATTATAGTTCTATCTTGAATTACCATTCAAAAGGACCAACCCTTATGCTATTTTCCTCTTTGAATTTAATTCTATTAATACAATTTTTATTCAGCTAAGTTCATGAAATATACAAAGCATTTAATCTAGTAACCAGAGATTATTATTCTTAGAATGACAAAGATTTTCCTGTCATCATTATTTGTAAACAGTAATCCAGAGGTATATTTGAAAGATATCGGTTAGAAATTATATTGTTTTTGCAAAACATTCTTATTAGAGAAAGCTCTAGCTTATATAGCTTGTGGAAGCCTTTGAATCCTAATATCCCGAGTACTACATTCTATTTGGAAGTTCTTAATGAGGATTCTGTCTGGTGGGGCTTCTCTGCTCGTGAAGGTAAACAGACATTGGTATTGTTTGTTAAGCAAATAGAAGCTTAAAAGTCTTCAGCTAATTAAATCTCTCGAAATATGTTTTAGGAAAAGGACATTTTTTTGCTTACACTTCAGTTTATTCTTGAAGATGAAGTAGTCATATTCAAAAGAACGTTTGGTGAAATTTGGAATACAGCTCAGGACCCTGATATATTCAAAGAAATATGGCAAAGTTAATTCCTTTATTGGTATTATTTTGTGATATTATGGAATAAAAAAGTACCTACTCAGTAT
>NC_090731.1:127545726-127548226 GCF_036898095.1 Palaemon carinicauda
AAATATGTTACCTTACAAATATAATTTATACAGTATTGTACGTAGCAAAGCAGGAAAACAATTTACGAGAGGGAGAGAGAGAGAGAGAGAGAGAGAGAGAGAGAGAGAGAGAGAGAGAGAGAGAGAGAGAGATTGTTTTACGTACGTAAATGTAAATTTCAAACAAAAAAAAATATGATAGGTTACAACATGTAGACTTTTAAAACCTTCCCTTTAACTTAATGCATACAGTACGTACAGTACTAAACTATAAAACAGGCACAAATACAGTTTTAGAATGTACAGTAAGAATATTAAAGTAAAAAATAAAGATTGTTACTGTACTCACCACGAAAGAAGTTGAAGAAAAACTTGAATGATGATGGCGATGAATTTGCTGCACAGTAGAAATGATGATGATGAAGTTGATGATGTGTTCTACTGTGCAGCCAGGTAGTATTTTACGTCTCTTCAGACGGAGGTGTCTTTTCCTGGGACACCTCTTCAACTTCTTCCTGGGAAACTTCTTCAATTTCTTTCGAAGGCGTACTAGCAGGAGGAACTGGCTCTTTTTTGCGAGGCTGGAAGAACATTGTGATCAGAAGTTGTTGCCGCTGCTTCTTTTTTCGATCCAAGAGCATTTTGTAGGTAGTCATGTTTTCATCGATCTTGTTGCAGAATTGCATCGAGCGAACCATATCCTCGTCCCACTCTTGCAACATTTCTTTCAACTCCTTCGCATGGTTGCAGGCCTTGGCAAGCCGTTCTAATGTTAAGCCCGTTTCTTCGACATTTTCTTGGGTCTCTTCCTGGGTATCACTCTCTTCTTCACTTGCCGATTTCGTCAGGTCTTCGAGGTCTGCGTCAGTTAGGGGCTGGGAATGGCAGTCCAACAACTCGTCGACGTCTTCAGTCGTCATGTCGCCAAACCCGTCACCTCCAATTATCGCAGCCAACTGCACAGATTTGCGTATTGCAGAGTGTTGGATTTCCGACGGAGTAAATCCCTTGTCGTCGTAAACAATATCGGGCCACAACTTCTTCCAGCTCGCATTCACGATTGCAGGTTTCATCTCTTGAAGTACCTTCTGAATATTCTGTAGGCACGTGGCTATGGTGTACTGCCGCCAGTACGCCTTCAAGTTAAAATCTTCATCCTCGTCCTCTTGGGCAGCATCCACACACGCAACGAGGTCCGCCAAGGTGTTCTTCGTGTAGAGGGCCTTGAACGCCCTGATAACCCCCTGGTCCATCGGTTGAATTAATGACGTGGTGTTGGGTGGCAGGAACTCAACCTGAATGCCCTCATGCGACAGGTCAGTTGCGTGTCCACCAGCGTTATCCATAAGGAGAAGGATCTTGAATGGCAAGCCCTTCTCTAAGAGATATTTTCTGACTTGCGGGATAAAACACTGATGGAACCAGTTGGAGGTCAGCATCTTCGTAATCCATGCTTTTTGATTATGCATCCAGTACATGGGAAGGAGATTCTTATTCTTATTTTTCAAAGCGCGAGGATTTTTCGACTTATAAATAAGCCCCGGCTCTAACAAAAATCCAGCAGCATTGCCACACATCACGAGGGTAACGCGATCCTTGAATGCTTTCAAGCCAGAGGCTTTGGCTTCCTCTTTGAACAGGAAAGTTCACGACGTCATTCTCTTCCAAAACAAGCCGGTCTCATCCATATTAAAGACTTGTTCCGGCTTGTATCCACCTTCGGCGATAATATTCTTGAACATCTGGTTCACGTAAGTTTCAGCAGCGGCAGTGTAAGTGGAAGCAGACTCCCCATGCAGGGAAACGCTTTTCAGGGCGAAGCGTTTCTGAAACTTCGCGAACCATCCTTTGCTGGCGGAAAAACGTTTCTGAGGCTGGGAATCAGTGGATGTCCCTGGTTGAGGATCATCTGCATCATCATCATCTTCAGCATGGTTGCCGTCGTCGTCTTTAGGTTCCTTTGCAGCAAAATTCTCATATAAGCTCAAAGCCTTTGTTTGGATGGTGTTCGTATCCAACGCTATGTTCTTCTTCCGTCAGTCGGCAATCCAAACAGCTAAAGCACCTCCCATGCGTACGATCGTTTTATTACGCGTTGTAACGACTCGCTTCGCGGATCTGCTAAAGGTGATTGCAGCCGTCTTTCTAATGTTCGCCTCGTCCTTCTTGATATAGCGAACAGTAGATTCGTTGATGCCAAAATGGCGGCCAGCGGACGCATAACTTCTACCATCTTTTAACATGTCGAGAAGTGTAACCTTCTCAGCTATCGTCCTCATCCTTCGGTGGCGTTTAGGCTCACTACCAGCCTTAAGGGAAGCAGAACGCTTGGGAGCCATTACAGTAGGATTTACAGTAACAAAAAGTTCAACTTAAAAAAGTCGCACACAGCACAGATTCACACACTTAAGAACGTCTACTCAGCGATACGCGGTAACAGAGAGTGGGACGATCCAGCCCCGCGAGAACTTAGATGCTGCAGGTAGGAGATGCGGGCAAAACACCCAATCACAGGCTAGAT
>NC_090731.1:127550726-127573226 GCF_036898095.1 Palaemon carinicauda
TTTCAGCACGTTCTTTTGTGAGGCTATACGTTCTTCAGGATGCGTTCGATATGAATGGCGATAGAGTATAAATCATTCGCAAAAAATATTGTGTTTGATAAAGATACACAACGATATATAGTCAAGGAACATGATATGAAAATATGATATGATATGAACAGCACTTAATTCTTATAAACATATCTAATTTCAGCATTGAAAATATCAATCGTAATAACGGAAATAGGAAAAAATAATTGGAATTTACAGCAAAAATAAGGTATCCGGTGTGTGGTCATACATATCTAAAAATGGTTGTTAGCTCTATTAAAAAGTAAAGAAACCTTTTTTAGATATGATCATATTATTATGTGCCGTAATGAAGATCGTTGAATCCTGTTACATAATCCATAAAAGACTACTTACTGGCTAGTAAAGCTGTAACAAGCTAGCTTCGCCTTCACATCAGGTTTAAGCTGTTTACTTGGGAGGTATCTGCCCTTGGTTGGGCACCTCATAACTGGTGGGGTGGGGTGGGGGGTGGGGGGGTTGTTAATCCAGTATTCAGGAATGAAGAAAGATAAGATCTTCAAATGAAATTGGAGCTGAAATCACACCAAGTTTAATCTTTAGTCATGGGAGCTTTATTTTCAACAGGAAATCATGTTTGCATCCGTTTTTTGACTCTACCATAGAAGTTCCCGGTTTCTTCTTTGGAGAAAAAACCTTGCCTTTGGTTTTGCCTATTAAAAAACCTCTTATCAACAAAGATATATTACGCACTGTGATATTTTATTCTTAATTGGGGACCTATTCTGTGCAGAATTAGTAGACCAAAGGTTGCTTTGAAAGGTATGAACTAATATTCTAAACCAGAATTATCTGACAATCTTTTAGCATTTGATGATCTTAATAATGAAGGCTTATATAGAACAATATACGATAAGTGAAATACGCTGAAAAATACAATAATTGAAAAAAAATGTCTATTTTTTTCCTTGTACTCAATTCATCATTAATTTAAGTTTGTTTAATATATATCAGTATCGTCATTCAATTATTTGTATTTTTTCTTTTTAATCAAATCCAAATATAAACCGCTTACTTTAGTACATATATTTTTTTTCAAAGACGGGAAAATTGATACTCTATTCTAAACGAGTTAATATCTAAAAAATTATTATCATCCTAAATGAAATAACCTTTTCAAGACTTGAAATCTGCAAGCTAACAGAGAAAACATACCGATGTGCGAAAGAGACTCATAGTAATGGTGCACTACATTTTCAAGTGGTATTCCAATCTGTTTTGAAATAATGGAAAAAAGTAAATGGGTCATATTCACAAAATGATCATTTGGCAGTTTTATAGTACGTAAAATTAGAGGATAGGTGTTAGATGAATGATTTGTAATACTCATTGATTATATAAATCTCACTTGCAAATGTTTTAAATTGGAAAATTAATAATTTCTACAACCCTATCTTAAAGATTCTGGCAAATTCTTGGAGAAAATCAGGTGAACCAGTATTTTGATAACTCCAGAATGTAGGAACTGAGGATTCAGCTTTTATTTAATATTTTAGTAGCCGCAGAAACCTCTTTTGAAATGTCTAGTTTTGGTAAATTTGTATATAATTACTTTTGCCATTATGAAAAAAAGCTCTTTTAGACTTATTACACAGAATATAAAAGGGTTAAATAATCAGCATCAGGAAACTGTGCGTGTTATAAACTAGGGGTTTTCATAGAGTATACGCAAATTAATAAGTCTCAAATGTATTTGGAATTCAGTGATTATCAAAGTAACTCGGTTGCGCGTTGATTTGAAAACTTATAACTTCAATTAGCATGCTGAAAGAGAGTAGCTACAACTCCAAGGACGTCTAATTTTTTTTTAGAAAGTTTTGCAATTTTTCAATACTAAAACGTAGATTTAACTTCTAAAGGCGATTGCATTCAGGGATTATTTGGATTCATTTACATTATTCGTGATATTTTTTTCATTAATAATACTAATCGTAAAAATACCATAGAAATTCAGCTACACGTTTAACTTGGTTTCATTTGATATTGTTTAACTATAAAAAACTAAAATAATCGACTTTATATTAATATTTAGCCTGATTTTATTTGGACATCAATATCATAAACATAATATCTCAAAGATATTGCTAATCAAAGGTGTGGGTCATATATATTTATCATGTACTTGATATTTATAATCATAGATGCCATAAAATTTAATAAGATATACACCAAAGCATTAATTAACACAACAAAGCTTATTCATCCAGTACGAAACTTACAACAAAAGATTTAAGAATCTGATTTCCAAAATAAACTGCCTCCATTCAAAAGTTAAAATATAACCGCGTTTTACCAAAGAATTTAAAAGATGTTTTTCTCTGTCATTGTAATTTTGCAGTTCCCTTGCTTGTGCTCAATTATTTGTTTTTCTTTAGAACAATGTTAAAAAGGAACGGGCAAAGAAATATAAAATGTAATAGAAAAGAATCACAATAAAACTAATATACAGCTACATCACATTTATACATTATGTAAGATCCATATGAGGTCAACATCTAAGAAACGGAAGGCACACATTATAAGGTGTAAAAGGGTCACCCATAGGTTGAACACGAATTATTCATAATTAAGTCGGTGAGAGAGAGAGAGAGAGAGAGAGAGAGAGAGAGAGAGAGAGAGAGAGAGAGAGAGAGAGAGAGAGAGAGAGAGAGAAAGTGGTAGGTGATTAACGAATTACGGGCGTGGTTACGTGTTAATTTTCAGTTTGTAGTAAGTAAAATCATGAAAATGAAATGAAAAAGAAAAAAACACCTTTATGTCAATTATTTCTTCGCTGTTACTAACGATCCACTTGTGTGACGTAGAGACCGTTTGAAAAAGCATGACTGAAGAATCGTGATTAGACCTGAAGTGGTTTCAAAATCAGGGGTTTCTCTATGATTGTGATCATCCCTTTATAGACAATATAAACAAGTTAACCTAAAATCATATAATATAAAAGGGAATTGATCTGTTTCCAGATATCAAACCGATGTCACTAAACCTTTTCTGATAAGTTAAATTTAATCAATGGCAAAAAGGAAATGTTCAACTATTTGCATTAGGATTAAAAAAGGAAAAAAAATATTATATCATTTTAATTTCATTTCAGACTAATGGGTAAAAATAAATACTAAATATACTCAGATACCTTTATATCTGTATATCTTAATGTGCAGAAAAGACGTGACACTTGTAAGCTAGTTTATATTCAAAGTTGAAATCAAACAGAAGTAATGTACTGGTAAATCATGAACACAGAGACAGATAAGGATTCTGAATATACTAACGAAGACATTCATGTATAGCAAAATATTTGTAGAAGAAAGATATAAATACCACGAAATAAAGTAAAAAATTACACTCTCGAAATCATAAGAACATATACATAATAGAAAAAAGATTATATATCAGCTATTTCTAACTAAAATATAGACTTCATAAGTTTGATACAGATATAAAACCTATCCCAATTTTAAGAATTTTCCAAAGTAAGCCGGCAGAGGACTGAGCAATAATCATAAGGGGAAAAAAAGAAAGAAAAGAAAAGAAAAAAATAATCCTGAACGTAATTTCCTTGAGAACAACGCCAAATTAAAGTTAAAATCAAACATAAGTAATGTACTGGTATATCATTAACACAGAGACAGATGATGATTCTGAATATATCAACGAAGGCACTCATGTATCACAAAATATTTGTAGAACAAACATATGAATATAATGAAATAAAGTAAAGACAGCAATCTCGAAATCATAAGAACCTCTACAGGAAAGAGAGAACCCATCTCAGCTACTTATGATTAACATATAGACTTCATAGGTTTCAAACAGCAATAAAAACTACCAATTTTAAGAATTTTCTAAAGTAAGCCTGCAGAGGACTGAGCAATAATTGTTAAGACAAGAAGAAAAAAAGAAAAGAAAAAAAAGAGCCTGAACGTAATTTCCTTGAGAACGACGCCAAGAGGAAGCAATGTCCCGAACAAGAAAGCGACAACGAATATATATCCGCTGTAGAATATTCGCCAATCTCATTATACACCATTGTCGTCGGCATTGTAGAACAAATGGCGACGCTGGAATTTAATTAAACAAGGCGTGCTTATCCCGCAGAGACGATTCCTGTTTTGATTCCAGTTATGAAGTGATTGGGTTCAATCGAGCTCTTGATATCAGGTTGAAATAAAAGTTGAAGCTAAAGATAAAAATAGTGAAAATGATGTTATTGATCAGTTAACTGTCCTTTAATATAATGATACTGTTAGATAATTGTAGTTTAAACATCAGAATAATAGGTTGCTTGAAATGCCCTAACTTGATTTCTTTTGTGTCAACGACTTGCATGGTTTTAAGAGTGATATTGACCAGAATCGAGATGGTAGCAATGTTAAACAAAAAAGTCAACAGATTGAATATTACGGATGGCTCACAATTATATAATTTTATTACGTATATAAAGAGATTGTAATCTTTTTACAGAAATATCACTCAGTGCAATAAAGAAGTATCAGGCAGATTTTATTTTAAATATTTTAGATAATCACGACTTTTACCTATCAATTCACACTCACCGATGCTAAATCGTGAAAAAGCTCAAAGGTATTGTATTCAATTAAGGAATTAGAAAAGACTCTTGGGTGTTGTTATATGCTGAGCGCGTGTACAAATAATGCAATTCGTTTCGATCAACAGATTGATAAACAACTTAATATCATTAAAAGTGGATACCCCCAAAAATTAGGTTAACTAATTAGACTGAATGATGAAAGAGCGATTGTACAGAGTTCTTGAAACCTCGTTTCTTTAAAGCAATTTACAAAATCAATGGTACTATACTCAGACAGTTATAATAAAACTTGAGTGCCATTAACAATTCCTACTAAAAAAAAATACTAATAGGCTTAGATAGTTATAGTTATAGTTTGAGTACCCTAAGCAATTAATAAGAAAAATAAATAAATGAAAGAAAAAAAAATACTTAGCCGAGACAGGAATTTTAACTCTTGATTAATTCAATGAATTCGGTTATCTAGATCAGATGGGTAGGAAAGAACAGAGTTATCAGTAACTGAAGGGAAACTTATCTTTTAAAGAATGCTATAGACTACACGTAGACTGGCTAAAGAGGTGTGTACCTCAGCGATGTAAAACTTACCTTATATATACCCTCCCTTGGGTCTGAATTATATACAGTATAGAAAACCTCGTTCATAAAAGGATCTCGTAAGGATCTTTGTAATAAATAAACTTTACTTTTCATAATGTTATGGGCGGTAACTAAAGGAAATTCCTATTCACTTGATAAGAACACTTTCACAAAGAAGCCAATATTTACTAAAATAAAATATAATGTCGTAATCGAGACTCATTTCAAAAGACATCATTTCTTTTCTAAACTATATATCTCTTCTAAAACCTTCTAAAGCATTGTAGACTTCGTGTATCGTAATAGATTTTTCCTGGCCATAATAAAATGATAGAGCATTAGATTTAAATGCATCAGCATTGTAGTAGATTCATTAGAAATCACAATTAATTTACGTTACTGATATTTATATGACTAAACAAATACACAATAACTTCATGATGGTAATTATAATAAATATAGATACTATGGCTACTTATATTACCGTAATGATTTTAAACTTTTAAGACACATTCAACTATCCTACCTTCAAGAGATTATCCCTTATAAATACGGAAAAACTAACGAATATTCTATTTTAGAGAAGAAAGCAAATTATTCAAATGAATATTGACGACAGCATTCAAACAGATTTGCATTTAATCGGGTACTGACCAAAAACCGACTCTACACACAAAAACTGTTAATGAGAATGTCAAGGATAACATCCTTGTAATAAACTATTTCGAAACCAAAAATATGAATAAGATGTGTAGCTTCATGCTCTTGCTGATGAAGTACAGACTCCCACAAGTCTTGATACGATACGAAGTTACAATAATAATAAGATAAAGAGAGAACGCAAACTCCCTAAAACATCAGCAACTTTTGTAAGAAAAGTTCCCAAGTAATTTGTCTCATCAGACGCTCAGTGTCGATGAAACGTCAGTATCTCTTCTTAATCGCTGGAAAATCTTTATAAGAGGTTTCAAAGGTACTTCCTATATGCAAATAATATAATAGCCATCAGGATGTTTAAAAATTAGTAGCTATTCAGAAAAGTAGAACTAGCAGTATTAAATGTTAATGGTGGATGAACAAAGCGGATATCGTGCTCTCAAATATCGTCAAAAGAGGTGACGATAAGTGGTCCTATTATAGTATATCGGTAGCATTTAATCCTTTGCTATCAATATGGTCGAATGACACTTATGCTCCATTTGTGTCAGCGATATCAGCAATATCATTCTGTAATGGTGTTTCAAGCTGACGTGGTACTAGGAAATAATGTTATTTTCGATTAATCTGATTTCTCCCGGTTAATGATATTGCTTCTTGATATCACGTAATTAGATTATAATTACAAATACAAGCTTAATGCTGTAATCCATGTCTTCTGACAGTAAGAAAATAGAATAATCTGAAGATTTGTGTTCACCGATCTTGTTATTTATTCATTATGTTGTTAGGGATAGTTTATTCTATTATTTGCTCTCAATCAAATATATGTTAATCTTTTAAATCAATATGTAGAATTATTTACTGACTTAAAAAAACTAGACAGAATTACCGTGAGGGTGAGTGCTGAATATTGAGAGAGAGAGAGAGAGAGAGAGAGAGAGAGAGAGAGAGAGAGAGAGAGAGAGAGAGAGAGAGAGAGAGAGAGTTACATATATCTCCCATATTCATAAACAATAACTTATATAATGACTTTGGTATTTATGACACTTCAAGGGTAAACATCGAGAAGATATTTGAAATCTCTGTCTGATTTTTTTCGTTGAAAACATCTAGTAGAGTTATAGACTACTTAAAAAAAAAAAAAAAAAAAAAAAAAAAAAAAAAAAAACTATCTGTATTCGTATTTCCTACATGTGTTAGCCTGAAACCAGCTTATCACAGGCCATTATCAATTATACAAAATGGTGATATTCATTTATAAGAGTTTCTACAGGGTACGTAAGTTCTAGGCTCATCACTTACCTTTTCAACTATCTCTTTAACTACCATAATTTTATAATATTGGCGGCCGTAGTTATTATGTAAATGACTGACTTCCTCCGAGTATGGTTATTCGTTTTGCAAACAGGGTGAGGCCTGGTCACTCTAATATATTGAAAGGAATACGAACTAGCCGCGGTTTTCATCGATCAGCAACCATCTCTCTCTCTCTCTCTCTCTCTCTCTCTCTCTCTCTCTCTCTCTCTCTCTCTCTGTCTTATTCAACAATGTTAATCTTGTTTTATCTGTCATAAGTAAATGGGTTAGTTTACATATCATCATGAGCAAAACAGTAATTTAAATGTCTATCAATAAATAGACATAGTAAAAGATTAATCATCATACACAGACCAATAGGTTGATAGGTAATCATATATTAAGTATGAACTCATCATTACACCCATCCATCTTTTTAACATCTTAGCAATACCTCTCATTATATAGCGATGTCATTCATATTTATTTTGATTTTATTAGCTATCTATTATCTTCTACATTCAGTGAATGCTTTTTATCTTATGCATTCAAAATGTTGAGACGTGATTTATTTCCTGTCGCCATAGTATCACAAACTAGTACAATGGAATGACATTACATATAAAGTGAACTCATCATATCGAAAAAAAAAAAATAAATGACGTATACAATGGCATAGCTTGTGTCGTTAACAACAGCTATAACAGTACTAGTTATGAAGGCATAATGGTGCTGTTTATTCGTTATTGTCTGTCGAGGATTTACTGTTAAGGGTTGAATAGAGCCACTTACTTTCATAATTTGTAAGTACCATTCAACAGTGCCATTTCAAATATAGCCACTCCCTTCTGTCCCCATCCCCTACTACTCCATATAAAGGGGTGTTTACCATTACGCTTTCTACCATTAAAGGTTTAAAGGTCGTTCATGAATGGCAGAGGCAAGTGAAAGTGACATTGCCCCAGAGACTTACCATGTGTGTGTGTGTGTGTTTATTTATATATGATCAGCGCCTAAGCCACCTCTCCTCCCAAGCTAGAACCAGGGAGGATTAGGCAATGGCTGCTGATGATTCAGCATATAGACTTATTAGGAAAAAAAAAAAAAAAAAAAAAAAAAAAAAAAAAAACAAGCCGGTAGCCTATATACCGAGCTATACACAAAAGGTCCAAAGTTATGATGCCTTTCGATCCAAAATCCACAGTTAGAGCCCAACTACAAAGAATGCATATATAAAGCCAGGGGTTGGTGCAGATATGGGGATATTTGCTGGTATACATACAAAAATAAATGTAAAGGCGAAAGGTTAATTATAATAGAACAGTTGGATTTTTTAATGGCAGAATTCCTGGAAATGATGAAAAGAACATCATATCAGAACAGGAAGGAAACATGGGAGATTCCATATTAATACTAATATTAGATATTGGGGATGAAACCCAAACCATCATAGTGATGAATGCACAGGGTTTAGTCAGGAATAACTCTAAAAGGAAAATAGAGTTCTTAGAAGAACTAACACAAATTAAAGAAAATAGATATAATGAATATAAGTGAAACATGGTATTCCCAAGAGAATGGCAGTGATGACCAGATAAAGGGTTTCCAAAAATATAGATCAGAAAGAACAAATAGGGATCAAGGGGGAACCGCAATATATGGAAGACACATAAATCAAGGAAAAGTGTGAAAAATACAGCAACACAGAATGTGAATTGAATGCGGTAGAATTTAAATATAAAAAACTAGTGAATGATGTAGTTTACAGACCCCCAAATACTAAGGAGTTTGACATCATAATAGAAAAAAAAATGATGATATATGTAGAAACCATAAAAACTGAATATACTCCTATCAGGAGATTTCAACTTTCCTTTCGTGGATTGGAAAGAAAAAACTGGTATATATATATATAATATATATATAATATATATATATATATATATATATATATTATATATATATATATATAATATATATATATATATATATATATATATATATATATATATATATATATATATATATATATATATATATATATATATATATATATACATATAAAAAAGAGAGTAATGGAAGCGCAGAAAATAAGACAGTTTGAAAAGCTTCAAGTTATGCTAATAGAACATAATATGCAACAAATAAGCCACATTCCAAAAAGAAAGTACATGTCCTATATTTATTATCTGTGAATGAGGTGAATTATGTTAAAGAAATAATAGTGTATAATAAGGGAATTTCAGACAACAATGTCAAATAAATAATAGTCCATTCCAAAGCAAGTGATCGCAGAGATAAACAAAGTACAAAACGATGGGAAGGATATGGAAAATATGATTTTTACTGGAAGAATATAAAATGGTCAGAAATAAATGAAGAATTGAAAAAGATTGGAATAATGTATTTGTAAGTGATAATATACAGGTAAATACGGATATAATGTACAAGATACTGGAGAAAATTTTTGAAAAATATATGCTGAAAAACAAAAATAAATAAACATTAGACATGCATACCAAGAGACAGAAGGATCTTATGTCAGAAAATTAGAAGGTGGAAGAAAAATCTTGCAAAAAAAAAAAAAATGTATGGAAAATGATGGCAATAAAAAGTAAGATAGAAAATGCAGAACGAAATATCAAACAATAAAAAAAAGGAAAAAATGGAATTAAAAGAAAGGACTCTTCAAAATATCCTAAAGGAAAAAAAAAACCTAAGTACTTTACTCCTATGCAAAAAAGATGAATAAAGGGAGATTAGAAATAGACCCTCTACGAATTGAAGGACGGTTAACGAATAAAAAAAGGAAATATACACCATATTAGCAGAATATTATGAGAGTGAATTCATGCCAAGAATTGCGAATGAGAATAATGAAACAGAAATGAGAGAAGAAAATTTTTAATATCTAACGATATAGATATTAATGACGCAGGTATTGTGCAGGCTGTAAGCGAAATTAAAAATGGATCGGCGGCCAGGCCAGATGGAGTTCCAGCGATTCAAAAAATACTGTACACACTATCGCAATACTGCTAAGACAAAGTGTAGATATGAGCAAAATATATGTTAAACATAAATTATCATATATAACCCCTATTTTCAAAATTGGATCAAGACTAGAGGCAAGCAATTATAGACCTGTTAGTCTAACATCACATATTATGAAAGTGTATGAAAGCGTAATAAAAAAGAAAGTAATGAATCATTTGAATAAAAATAATTTATTTAATATAGGTCAACACGGTTTTGTGCCCGGAGAAAGTACACTAACCCAACTGATAGCACACTACGAAAACATAAAAAAATATGATAAATGAAAAAGTCAAAGATATGATCTATCTAGATTTTGCCAAAGCTTTTGACAAAGTAGACTATAGTATATAAGAGGAGAAAATGAGAAAGCGTGATATTGTGGGAAAGATAGGAAAATGGGTAAAAGAATTCCTACAAACAGAAAACAGATAGTGGTTGCAAATGACGAGAAATCGGATGAAGCTCAGGTAATATCTGGCGTGCCACAGGGTATGGTATTAGCTGCACTGCTGTTTGTTATTATGATCTCAGACATAGACTGTAATGTTAAAGACTCTGTAGTGAGAAGTTTCGCCGATGACACAAGAATAAGTAGAGAAATTACTTGTGATGAAGATAGAAATTCATTACCAAGAGATCTAAGCAAAATGAATGGGCGGAGATAAATAGGATGGTATTTAACTCCGATAAATTCAAATCAATGAATTATGGAAACAGAGAAGGAAGGGTATATGAATACAGGGGACCTAATAACGAGACAATCACAAACAAGGAGGTAATTGAAGACCTTGGTGTAATGTTAGACAGGAGTATGTTATGCAACGACGAAATAGCAACACTGTTGCCTAATGTAAAGCAAAAATGGGAATGCTATTCATACACATTAAACAAGAAAAGCTGAACACATGATTATGCTTTACAAAACTTATGTACGTAGTACACTCGAGTACTGCAATGTGATATGGTACCCATACTACCAAAGGATAGTTCACAAATAGAGAGTGTACAAATGTCCTTTAATGCTAGAATAAAAGAAGTTAAGGACCTTGACTACTGGGAAAGACTGCAATTTTTAAAATTGTACAGTCTAGAAAGGAAAAGAGAACGATACATGATAATACAAGCATGGAAGCAAATCAAAGGAATTACTGAAAACATCATGGAGATAAAAATATCAGAAAGAGCAAGCCGAGGTAGATTAATAGTGCCCAAAACTATACCAGCAAAACTAAGGAAGGTGCACAGGACATTAATCCACTACGCACCAGCATCGATAAGGCAGCGACTATCTAATGTGCTGCCAGCTCATCTAAGAAACATATCAGGATTGAGCGTAGATGTGTTTAAGAATAAGCTCGATAAATACCTAAGATGCATCCAAGACCATCCAAGACTGGAAGATGCAAAATACACCGGAAGATGCATTAGCAATTCTCTGGTGGATATACGAGATGCCTCACACTGAGGGACCTGGGGGAACCCAAACATAGTATTGGGCAATTAGGTAAGGTAAGGTAAGGTCCCCAAAACCCTCCGTCCTTAGCTCACAAGAATGGTGAGGTTACAGACACTACAAGAAACTATCGACCTTGAATGAGACTCAAACCCCAGTCCAGCAAATCGCTAGGCAGAGACGTTTCAAATAGGACACAGCAACCCATGAAATTCTAATTTCATTCATCCCAAGTTGTCGATGACCTATAATGCTGTGACACCAGTTGGATGAATATATAGATCATATATTCAACATTCCATATACATACATTAAAAGAGAACTAAGAAGCTTCCTTTTAAATTGTCTTCGCATCATATCACGAGACCCTTGATAAAATACAAACGTATATCAGCTCAATGAATCTGCTGAATTATATATCCTGAGAACTAATGTTATTATAAATTTTCTGTTTTGTTGTTCTTTGGTGCAATCTACTATCATCGCAGAGCTTATCAAACCTTATGTGAAATGTGGTGTAGAGGAAATATTATTAACCTATCATATAATTAACAAAGAGCAAAATATTACCTTATTATCTGTTGATATAATAACTTTGTACTTTTCTCCAAAAGATTATCTTTTTGTGTTGACGATTTTAATACTTAAAAGAAATTATATCAATTTAAATACGTGTGTCATTATTTACTTGAATAACACTAACATCAGTTTGTAACTACAATTTTGTATTGTTACTAAGAGCATTACCTAACAGAGTTTAATTACTGTATAAATGTAATCAAAACAAGAATCGTTTCTAGTGGATAAGCACGCGTTGTTTAATTAAATTCTAGCGTCACCATTTTGTATACGAAATCCACGACGTTGTTGCGTAATGGAATTGGTGATTATTCAACAGCTTAAATATATTAATTGTAGCCTCCTTGTTCGGCGCTGCTCTTGGTTTTGTCAATGTTCTGGAGAAAATTATGGTCACTCCATTTTATGAAGATATTATTTATTCGTGACATTGTTCATCTCAAAGCTCATAAGCAACCTTTACCATTATTACGGTTGGCTTTTGTTAACCCATCTTAGGAAACGTCCCAATTTACTCCTAGATTTACGTAAATTTATTCCACTTTTCTTCAGATAATCTCTTTTTTTTCTCATTCACTTTCTTCTGAATGTTTCAACTTTTGTTAGTTGCATCAGCATTAATCCTTTTTTCCTATTTAGTTATTTTTACTATAGTTGTTCAGTTTATCATTTATTTACATGTTTGCATATCATATATGCTATTAAATTTATTTTGAAATGTATATATTTTTACACTTCACACTATTCCTAAGTGTTACCGAAGTCGATTTTAATGTTGACATTCTTATTTTTAGGATTTTACGTTTATTTTTTAACTATATTTAATTCCTTTTTTTTTTTAAATTACGTTATGAATATGGCATGAATCATGTTTGTTTGAGTTCAAAGGTAATATTGATGCGTATTCATAGTTCTTTATCTTTATCTGGAATTCAAGAATAATTCAACTTTCATCAAGCGTTCATAGTTTTTTGTTTTTTAGAAAAATTAATTTTCCCTATTCAAAGGCAGAATCTAAAAATAGAGATCAGAACTAAAGGTTTGGCGCTTTATCATATATTCAATGGTAAACCGAACTTACCAATAAGTTCATGTTTCTAAATCCTAAACAATTCTTTTTTTCATCTTACTTAATTTGTTAGTTTCCAGCCTTTTTCATACTTGCATTTCCCCTCTTATTACTTTCCATAAAAGAAAATAGAAGAAAAGAAACGAAAAAGCATAAAACTGTTCGTTTAGAATTGCACATTGACAAATAGCCGATAAAATTTCCGAATAACACGTTTTATTTATGGCATCCCATAACTCATCTTTGACAAATTATACTTTCAGTGATATAAAAAGCAAACTTTATTCCTATTGGTAATCTCTCTCTCTCTCTCTCTCTCTCTCTCTCTCTCTCTCTCTCTCTCTCTCTCTCTCTCTCTCTCTCTCTCTCTCGGCAATGTTTAATGAGGCCTCCTTTATATCAGCACGCTTCTCTCATTATCTTTAGAAAATATGTGCAGAGTTTTTAATTAGTTCTTATCTCGAGATGGTAAATGTTATACCTTTGTGGGTGAAGGCACTTCAGGAAGTAATTTGCAATCTATCTCTAAATAATTCCGTGAATTACATTCTAAGCATTGCAATGGATAATAAGCCGTCCTTACTGGCAATACAAACACTTTATTCAGTATGAAGTCCCAACATTCAATCAGGAGATATTACTTATCACTATACCGTTTGGAAAAAATATTCAAACTAAATAAGGTAAAATAGTCTTTTAAAGAATACTCATCTTAATTGACGTAGATCATTAGAACAAAATAAATTACTTTAACTTATACCATGCGTATTATGGTAGCAACCATAACAAAAGAGATATTAATTTTTGAAAGGTAATTCCTAATTCTTTGATTCTTTTTTTAAAGAAGCTAAAAGTGTAAGATTTTTTTCCAAAGGATATATCATTATATAGATATCATTCGTGAATATACCGCATTTGTATACGATTTGTAGTCTAATCTTCAATATAAATATGATATCAATTACAAAAGAGGAGTATTTGTCTGATAGCTATTCAAGTTTCTTCCGTTTCAGTTTGCGGCCTTATTTTTTTTTTTTTTTTTTGGGGGGGGGGGGGTTGTTATTCTACTGAGGTGAAATGAGCTCTTTTAACTTGTAAAAGAAAACCTTGGTACAGAAGAGAGAGAGAGAGAGAGAGAGAGAGAGAGAGAGAGAGAGAGAGAGAGAGAGAGAGAGAGAGAGAGAGAGAGAGAGAGAGAGAGAGAGAAACATTTCAGCAGATGTATCCCTGGATGTTTTGACAATCCTCTTTATCTAAATATAATGCCTAGGTTTATTGTAATTATTCATATAATACATATTATCCATATATGTCTTCAACTTGGCGCTTTATCTTTTTATTTGACTTGGTGAAGGGAGTGTCACCCCATATCTACATCACAGGGTCAATTCATCCGTATTGTGAAGCGGTTGCTGTCAATATAGGCATCTCTCATACAGTACATTCAAAACTCTCAATGATAGTAACTGCCAACATTCTTTTGAAGACCTTGAAATTTACGAAAAAGACTTTGTGGTACAAAAGGAGCAACTTTTTAAGAAGCATTACATTCATTGAATACAACGCCTAAAGAGATAATAACAAGAGATTGCGAATTGCGTATCTCTGAGGGGCAGAGTAGGTTACAAACAGTGACCTGGAAATAACAGTATTTGTTTTATAAGACCACGCTCTCCATATACTGCCAAATTGTGAAATCTATTGTTTTCCCTCTATTAATTTTTTCATAAACTAAAACAATTCGCACATGGGGATAAAAGTCAAAATTTAAAAAATTATAGAATTATAAAAAAAAAAACTATCTTGGTTACCTCACTAAACGACTTGTAACTGACATCGTTAACATAGTTAACCAACCAGAAGTTTGTGTCTTGTAATGCCGGCGTACATTTTATACATATTCAAAATATATGCTAAATTAGATAGGGAGGAATCACTCAAGTATCACTTTTTGTTGATTGGATAATTTATGGAAACTTTTGAGTAATTGCCCCCTTTTTAATTTAGTATATGTTTTAAATATATATCAAATGTACGCCACCATCATGAATTTCTGTTTGGTTGACTATGTTGACAATGTCAGTTCCAGGTCGTTCAGTGAGGAACCGAAATATTATTTATTTTTTAAAGAAATCTTTAGATTTTTCTTTTTTAATTTTAACTTGTTTCTCACGTTGCAAATTGTATTAAATTATGGCAGTATATGGAGAGCGTGGTCTTGTAAACAAATACCGAGATAACACATATTCCACTGCTTCCTCAGGATTAAAAAAAGGTAATCATGTCATTAGAAAAGACATCTACTGAGGAGGAAGATTAGGTATATGCAAACCCATCCTTTTGCGCTGCTTATTAATAAGATAAATATTAACTAAAATCAATAATATTAAGAGACAAATTACTCATGGAACCATCCACATTAACATATAATTATTGAACTGCTTTCAAATACAAGCTATGAAAATTAAGTAGATAGATTTACACAAAAGATAATTTTAAAATAAAAAAGGCTTCTGTAGCAGATATGCCGTCTATTTCTTCCTGTTCCTAGCGACAGTGGACAGACAACACCACAAACCTCCCACTGTCTTATTTCACTCAGGAAAAAACTAAGGCATATTGCAAATGTTGTAAGTACTAACTCACTTTAGCATTTGTTTAACCCCCCCCCCCCCAAAAAAAAAAAAATATAATTCACTCGAATTTAAAACATGTTCATCTGCATATGTTGGACTGAAATAGGAAGTTATAACTAGAATGTTGATTATGCTATTGCATTATATATATATATATATATATATATATATATATATATATATATATATATATATATATATATATATATATATATATATATATATATATATATATATATATATATACATATGAAATCTCTATATATATATATATATATATATATATATATATATATATATATATATATATATATATATATGTATATATTTATACATATGAAATCTATATATATATATATATATATATATATATATTTTTACATATGAAATCTATATATATATATATATATATATATATATATATATATATATATATATATATATATATAATATATATATATATATATATATATATATATATATATATATATATATATATATATATATATATATACATATATATAAATTATATATATATATAAATATATATATATATATATATATATATATATATATATATATATATATATAGATAAATATATATATATATATATATATATATATATATATATATATATATATATATATATATATATAATAATAATAATAATAATAATAATAATAATCCAAATATTTTATACATTAAAATCTGGATTCTCTTAACAACTTCGGGTTCAGAGGCCTTCCCGAAATCACACAAAGACAATAGCTTCTGACCGGGTGGAAATCGAACCCTGGTCCAGGAAGCTTGTATGATATGTGACATACCACTTCGTGACCAAGTGGTATGTCACTTTTCATACAAGTTTCCTGTAACAGGGTTGGATTTCCGGCCAGTCAGAGGCTATTTCTTTGTGTGATTTCGTCTGGGGCTCTGATCACGAGGTCATTAGGAGAATCCAGACATCAAGATATAAAAGTTATATGGATTATTTGAATATGAAAAACACGTCTAAATTTGCAAAATTTATCATATATATGTATGTATATATATATATATATATATATATATATATATATATATATATATATATATATATATATATATATTATACACACACACACACACAATCATATATATATATATATATATATATATATATATATATATATATATATATATATATATATATATATGCACACATATATATATATATATATATATATATATATATATATATATATATATATATATATATATATATATATATATATATATATATATATATATATATATATATGTGTGTGTGTGTGTGTGTGTGTGTGTGTGTGTATGTGTGTGTGTATGTTTTATGTTTGCGGGTGCATATATATATATATATATATATATATATATATATATATATATATATATATATATATATATATATATATATATATATATAATAAAAAAACAATTCACCTAGCAATAAAAATTTATTGTTGCAGTCCAATATATGCGGATGAATGTGTTTGCAATTCGGGTCTAATCCTATTTGTCAAAGACAGATTTAGTAAAACGTAGATTTGTTATGAACTTAATTGCCTGGTTTTTAAGTTTTTCGTTTTGGTATAAAAATGCTAAATTGAGTTAGTTACTAAGGCATTTGGAAGTTACCAGAGGTTTGCCCGTCATTAAAGAAGGCATTTGAGATATCTGTGACGTTGTCTGTTATTTTTCACATGAATATTTATATATTCTAACAGAGAAAGCATATATGGTTTTACTTTTTTTTTTAATGAACACCTTCAAAATCATTATATACAATTTATAGTGCAAGGAATCTTCAAACAAATAAATATATGAGCTCAAAACTGCTTTCCCAGTTAAGTGATTTGAAAACATCAATGATGCCATGGCCTTGAAAAAAGTAATGACTCATGCAACTTTGTACTTTAAACTTTGAAATATGATTATGTGGTTTCATGCAGACCAACTAAGGAAGGGAGGACCCTCATACTTGAGAAGTGGTTGTCCTTCAGGAGAGTTGTATGCCAGATAACCTTTAATCAATCAATCTATCAGGAGAGTTGTTCTTTTGTCAATGGAAAATTAACAGGACAGCTACAAAATCTCATTTTGCAATTGCCGATAGTTCAATCTTTGTGATCTGAATGGAAGTAAAATTCAAACAATCTACTCAATCATTCATGCAATTAAATTGCTGTATGAAAATGAAAGAAAGATAATAAGAAAAAATGAATAAGGCACTGATAGGAAAGAAAGTAACGATAGATTGTTTCAACGTAGATATCTATTTCTGCAAACTAAAAGAGTTGGCTGACAGGGTTGGAAGACTCAGGCCTACATAACTGAGAACTAGGAAGCGTGAAGTAGGAGATGATGAATGGAGAAGTAGTGATCTAAAAGCTCAAGATAGAGACGACTGGCGAAATCTAACTGAGGACCTTTGCGTCAATGGGCGTAGGAGGAGATGATGATGGTGAAAGATTATTATAAAAGGCAGCCAAGAAAATTAAAGGAAATTAAGGGATACAATTAAACAGAGAGGAAAAATCAACAATATGAAATATGATAGGAAGCTATAAGAATTTACACCAAGTTTGAACTTTGATTTTCCAATGAATCCAGTAAAATTTTGAAGATCATTCCAAAATTCAGTCTCTTTAGAAATAGTACATTTTCTCTTTATTTATTTCCCTTTCAATTAACTCCCCCTCTCCTTTAATACAGCCTCCTCAAATTACCGTTGCCATGGTTTTCCAACAACAGAGTCAAAGATATCAAGTGGTGAGTTGATACTTACAGGAAAAAAGTCGGACATCTGACATATTTTCATTATCAAATACCTTAAATACTTCCACATATATAAGTTTTAAAACTTCAATTAACATATCTGACAATTTAAAAAATGAGCTGTGAATAAACTTAAGGAATCTTGTCTATGTGTCTATCTGTAACGGGCGTGAATAAGATGTCGTCTTGCGTCCTAGCTTCATGAGAGTTTACTATCATTTCTGCTACAATTGACTAGTTTATATTACAATAAGGGACATTCTATCTGCATTTACTTTGCTTTAATTAAGGACTTATGTAATTTCTGTTATTAAAGTCAACAACTAAAGAATCACTTGGTTCTACTGAATACAGTGTTTATCTTTTATGGAAACATTTATTAAGTTGTTTCTTTGTCGATAAATTGACACAACAGTTATTTCAAAGTTATAAGTATAATTGCTGCTTAATTAAGGAAATCTTATGAATATCTTTGATTCGCTTTGTTTTTCCTATACCATCCTCGTTTTGGGTTCAATCAAATTTCAATTTAAGGAGTGAAAGATCACTTTTGATATGCTGTATGCATGTATGAATGTAAATGTATACGTGTATGAAAGTATATATGTAAATATTTGCAAGTATGAATGTATGTATAATCAAACATGTATCTATGATCTATGTCTTCGAATGCAAGGAGTTGGTTACAGTATATATGCACACTTATACATAGATAGACAAATATCATCATCATTATCTCCACCTACGCTCATTGACGCAAAGCGGCTCGGTTAAATTTCGCCAGTGGTCTCTATCTTCAGCTTTTAAATCAATACTTCTCCATTCATCATTTCCTACTTTACGCTGCATAGTCCTCAGTAATATAGGCCTGGGTTTTTTCAATCTTCTAGTGCCTTGTGGAGCCAAGTTGAAAGTTTGGTGAACTATTCTCTCTTGAGATGTGAGAAGAGCATACCTAAACAATCTCCATCTACCCTTCACCATGATCTGATCCACATATGGCACTCTGGTAATCTCTTTAATAGTTCTATTTATAATCGTGTCCCGCCATTTAACTTACAATATTATTTTAAGGGCTTTGTTTTTGGATCTACTGAATCTATTGGGTATTTGTTCATTGTCATACCACGACTCATGTCCATACAATAACGCCAATCTCACAAATCTCACATATGATTTTCATATGTAATTTCAGGCGATTTGCTTTCCATATTTCAGTTAACATAGTCATTGTCTTCCATTGCATATTCCTTTCTCATCATCTATGTCTTTCTCTTATTTATCTTAACTCTAACCTTATGTTATATTTCCGGCATTCCAGTAAGCAGGCTTTACAAGTGCTGTAGTGTTCTGCGCATAACGACAGCATCATCTGGTAATTTTCTTTTACTAATCCACTCGAATCCTTCTCCACCATCCTCAGTTATTCTATGTATTACAATATCCATGAGGAGGATAAACAACATTGGTACCAACCCATTCTCCAAGAGTACTCCGCTGCTCCCTCGAAATTCATTTGATAAGACTCCACTAACATTAATTTTGCGCTTTCTATGATCATGAACACACTCAATCAAATTTATATATATATATATATATATATATATATATATATATATATATATATATATATATATATATATATATATATATATATATATATATATATATATATATAGGAAGAACTTCATAATAACGTGAGACTCTCCACAAAATTGGCAGGTGCAAACTATCATTGGCTTTTAAATAGTCCGCAAATGGCATCAAAAATGGATTCTATATTCTACATATTGCTGTGCCACATGTGTTATTATGAAAATTTGGTCAGCATAACTTCTACTAGGCAGCAGCTGCGTCGTTGCTCCTTGACCATCTACGAGACGTAACGTTCCTGCGAGAGAGGGCATGATTTCAGATGCCGAAGGGAATACTGTTCAATTTCTTCCCACTTGATTAATACCTATATTTCTGTTAGAGAGGAAGATTCTTATTGAATGATAAATGAGGGACTTTGGAGGACGATACTTCGAACTTGATATATTAAAATCCTTCTGTAGTTGCTCTCCTTACGAACGATCTGAGTTTCGTAAATTACTTCTTTTAGGGAAGGTTTCTGGTCGTGAATATCGATGAAATGATAAAATAGGATGAGGTTATCGCAAGTTATCGATACAAATGTGTATGAAAAGTCTGAAGATAATATAGTTTGATTCCTCCCACCATTTAAGGAATCCTTGGTCAAATCAACTACTTTTCATCAGGTAGTACCCGGCGATATATTTCAATGAATTTATATATATATATATATATATATATATATATATATATATATATATATATATATATATATATATATATATATATATATATATATATATATATATATATATATATATATATATATATATATATATATATATATATATATATATATATATATATATATATATATATATACAGTGGAACCTCTACACACGAACGTACCTACATCCGAATTTTCCAACATCCGAAGTAAAATTCGAGCACATTTTTTACTCTACACCCGAATTTTATTTCGACACACGAAGTAAGCAATTTTCGTCGTACGGTTGTATCCGAATTTTTCAACACGCGAAGTACAATTCGAACACGTTCCGACTCTACACCCGAATGTTTTTTTCGACACCCGAAGTAAACAATACTCGTACGCGTTGTCGGTGCTCATAGCGCCTGAAGTGTTTTTTATTTCCGCCGATAGAAGGAAGCACATTGACCTTGGAGGGACGCTCAATTAGCGGGTCTTGGGTCAGTCCTCTGTTCTTATCGGCTTCTTGCGGTTATGCTTTGTGCGTTCTGCTATTAACTCTGTTTTAATCGTGATTTTTTACGTGCATCCTTTAACGGTAATTTACGTAAAGTATGAGTCCTAAAAGACTTAGTTTTGCCAGTGGTAGTGGTAGTGGTGAGAAAAGGAAGAAGGAAATGCTTTCTTTAGAAATTAAGCAGGAAATTATTGAAAAACATGAGTTAACTTGCTAAACAGTATGGCCGTAATATGTCGACGATCTCGGCAATCCTTAAACAGAAGGAAGCTATTAAAGCAGTGAAACCTTCTAAGGGGATCACTATAATTTCCAAACGCAGTACCCCTATCATAGAAGAGATGGAACGACTTCTACTAGTGTGTATTAAGGATAGAGAGATCGTTGGCGACACCATCACCAAGACCGTTATCTGCGAGAAGGCGCACGCCATCTTTACGGACTTGAAGGAGGAGAGCTCTGGGGGTGATGCTGGGGAGAGTTCAACCGAGCCTTCCTCAGATGATTTCAAGGCATCTCGTGGCTGGTTCGAGAAATTTAAAAAACGGTCCGGGATTCATTCAGTTGTTCGCCACGGAGAGGCTGCTAGTGCGGACACAAAGACTGCAGCTGACTTTGTCAAGAACTTCAAAAAGATCGTGCAGGAAGAAGGCTACGAAGAGCAGCAGGTGTTTAATTGTGATGAAACCGGGCTGTTTTGGAAGAAGATGCTAAGTCGAACCTACATCACTGCCGAAGAGAAGAAATTGCCTGGGAATAAGCCAATGAAGGATCGGTTGACTCTTGCCCTATGTGTCAACGCTAGCAGGGACTTTAAAGTCAAGCCCTTACTGGTTTACCATTCAGAGAACCCTAGGGCCTTTAAAGCACACAACATCGATAAGGATCAGCTTCATGTTTTCTGGCGATCCAACTCGAAGGCCTGGGTCACCAGGCAATTCTTTGTGCAATGGGTTAACCAAGTTTGCGGCCC
>NC_090731.1:127590726-127598226 GCF_036898095.1 Palaemon carinicauda
AATCACCTACTGTTGCTACCTCTGCGGTCACCAAGGCGACCGGAAGAAGCAGCAGGGCCTACCAGAACTGTGTCACAATCGCTTGCCATTTATTCTTATTTCTAGCACGCTCTCCCATATCTATCCTTTATTCACTCCATCCACCCACCCAACCCTTGTCCTTCCTCTTGTACTTCTCCCATCAACTCGTGCATCGATCACCTTTAGCAAACAGCCACTCTCCAATCTCTCAACATGGCAAAACCATCTCAACACATTCATATCCACTCTAGATGCTAAATAATTTCTTACACCCGTTCCCACCTTCACTAACTCGTTCCTAGCCCTAACTAATCTAGATACACTAGCCATACTCCTCAGACACTTCATCTCAAACACATTCTATTTCTGTCTCTCCGTTACTTTCATTCCCCACAACTCCGATCCATACATCACAGTTGGTACAATCACTTTCTCATACAAAAATCTCATTACATTCATTCCTAACCATCTATTCTTTACCACTACCTTCACTGTCCCGAAAAATTTGCATCCTTTATTCACTCTGATGTACATCTGCTTTCACTCTACCATTTGCTGCAACAACAGACTGCAAATACTTAAACTGATCTACTTCCTCAAGTAACTCTCCATTCAACATAACATTCAACTTCGCATCACCCTCCCTTCTCGTACATCTTATAACGTTACTCTTACCCACATTAACTCTCAACTTCCTTCTCTCACATACCCTTGCAAACTCTGTCAATAATCCACTAAGCTTCTCTTCCGAGTCTGTAACCAGTACAGTATCATCCGAAAACAACAACTGATTTACCTCCAATTTATGATCGCTCTCGTCTATCAGTTTAAAACCTCGACCAAGCACTTGAGAATTCACCTATCTTAGCACTCCATCAACAAAAAGGTTGAACAACCAGGAAGACACCACATATCCCTGTCTCAGCCCCACTCTCACTGGAAGCCACTCGCCCACGTCATTTCCTATCCTAACACACACTATATTACCCATGTAAAAACTTTTCACTACTCGCAACAACCTTCCACCAATTCCATATAACCTCATCACATTCCTATAAAATCTATCAAACGCTTTCTCTGGATCCTTAGACGCAACATACACCTACTTACATTTTCCTAGATATTTCTTACATATCTGCCTAACTGTAAAAATCTGTTTCATACATGCCCTACCTCTTCTTAAACCACCCAGTAATTCTGAGATTAAGTTCTCTTTTTTATCTTTAATTCTATTAATTAGTAGTCTAAAATAAATTTTTCCAACTACAGGTAATAGCCCTTAAAATACAAAACTCATGCATATTTCATGACCTTCAATGCATGTGTACCAACCGTGTGTTACACAATTGTACATAATTATTTTGTATATATTATGCTTGTATCTGCGCTCTTCCCTCGCACTAAAAAGAACCTGAATGATCATGTCTCCGTTTTGCCCTGTAACATTTGTCTGTCTCTCGAACAGGTCATGTCCTGTTGCCTTGAGGTTTTGTATATAAGGAAGAGTGTTCCTTAATAAATAACTCAGTCGTTTCCAATCTGCCTTTGAGTTCACATCCTCTCTCGGCCCGTCATATTGGTGACCCCGGAAGTCGACTGGCTCCCACCGCCTTCCACCCCCACCCCCTCGCCCCTTCATCGTTGGTACTATGGCGGACTCTACGGCAGTTGGTGCTGCGGCCGCGCCATTCAAACTTTCATCGTTTACCAGCGGAGAGGCGTTTGCTTGGTTTCAGCGCGCAGAAGTCCAGTTTCGTATCAGGGGCGTGACTCGCTCAACCACCAAAGCGGATTATGTTCTCGCGGCGATACCCGAGGACACCTTCCCAGAAATATCCGACTGGCTTTGTGAACAAGGAGACACCCCAATAGCGTATGACGACCTCAAATCATACCTTCTGCAGCAGTACTCGCCGTCGCCAGCCGCCCGTATAGCAAAGCTTTTTCAGCTCTCGCAACAACTGTTGGGGGACCAAAGGGCTTCGCTTGCCCTCAGGGAAATGACCAGTATCGCTCGCCTTCAACCTGCCACAGACGGCTCTCCTTGTGAGGTGAACCTACTCCGTGCCCTTTGGATATGCCGTTTACCTGAACCTGTGCGCGTTGCCATACCCGATGTCAATAGTTTACCCATAAAGGACTTGATGACCAAAGCCGACGCCCTTATGGACAGCCACTTCAAGACCTCCATCAACGCCTCCACCCCTGACGACGAGGATGCCTATTCAACGTCAACCGAAGCTGACATGAATGCCGTAGGACATACACGCCTACCCCGTGACGTGCCGAAGCGGCGACAAAGCCGCCCACCACCCACCAATCGCTCGCGCCCCAACGAACGACTTCTACAGCCACTTACTACCTCCCATCCGCCGCAGTTTTGCTACTACCACTTCAGATTGAGGGCAACCGCGAAGAAATGTGCCAAAGGTTGTCAGTGGCCAAAAAACGTGTAAGTAGGCCATCGCTTGTGGCGGTGGCCTCCCATGTTTCTAATCTTTTCTTTTTACAGGATGCAGGAACGGGCGTGCGATTTTTGGTAGACACGGGTACTTGTCGTTCTCTTTTGCCAAGGAAACTCTTTAAGGCACAACGTAGTCTGTCTACATCTGTTGACGTCCGCTTGGTAGCTGCCAACGGATCTGCGATACCCACCTACGGTTACGAGAACCTCACATTATTGTTCGGAAACGGTAAATTCAATTGGAAGTTTCTCGTTGCTGACGTCACAATGCCAATCCTCGGTGCGGATTTCCTCTCTCATTTCCACCTTCTGGTCGATGTCGCCCACCGACGATTGGTCAACGTAGACTCTTACTTGTCGACACCTCTTCAACCCGCCCCCTCTAACCTCGCTCTCCATATCAGCGCACCCACGGATGCCTACGCCCACCTCCTCACGTCGTACCGGAAGTTTTCCGTCCAGAACTTTGCCAAACACCCACGGTTCCTGCCAAGCACGGTATTTATCACCATATCAAGACGACGGGACCCCCAGTCTTCGCAAAATTCAGACGTCTGGCACCGGAACGATTGGCAGCCGACAAACAGACGTTCGCCGAAATGGAGAAAATGGGCCTTTGCCAAAAGGCCTCCAGCACCTTGGTCGTCACCCTTCCACATCGTTCTGAAGAAAATGGCTCCCTCCGTCCGTGCGGGGATTACAGGCGCCTGAACATGCAAACAGAACCGGATCACTACCCCCTTCCAAACATTGATGATGTGACCTCCTACCTCCACAAAGCGAAGGTTTTCTCTACGCTCGACCTCCTGAATGGGTATTATCAGGTGCCTATGAACCCAGAAGACATCCCCAAGACCGCCATCACCACTCCGTTTGGCACATACACCTTCAATTACTCCTGTTTTGGCCTTCGTAATGCTGGGGCAACGTTTCAACGTCTCATGGATGGCATCTTAGGGGACCTCCCTTTCTGTGTATGTTATGTGGACGATATACTTGTGTTCTCCTCCTCAAAAGAGGAACACCTCCATCACCTGCGCATCGTGCTCGACCGCCTGCAACAAAACGGTCTTGTAGTCCGGTACGACAAGTGTTCCTATGGCGCCAACGAAGTGTCGTTCTTAGGGCACCATATCACTCCTGAAGGAGTCCATCCCCTCCCTGAGAAGGTAGCAGCCGTTCAGAATTTCCCCACGCCCTCGACCGTCAAAGCTCTGCAGGAGTTCTTGGGCATGATCAACTATTATCACCGTTTTCTGCCAGTCATTGCCGCCACTCTTGCTCCCCTCTACACCTCCCTCAAGGGCAATCCAAAGGACCTGAAGTGGGGTCCCCTTCAAGAAGCAGCCTTCTGCAATGCAAAGAAGGCCCTATCAACTGCTGCGGCTCTCACTTTTCCTATCCCACACGCCCCTCTCCTTCTCTCCACCGATGCCAGCGACGTCGCTATTGGTGCAGTACTCGAGCAGGTGGTCAAAGGCTCGCCCCGCCCATTGGCCTTCTTCAGCAGAAAACTGTCCAAGGCAGAAACGGGTTATTTTACCTTCGATCGAGAATTGCTGGCGGTGCACTTGGCTGTCCGTCACTTTTGCCATTTCTTAGAAGGTACACCCTTCGTCATTCGTACAGACCACATGCCTCTGGTGCATGCCTTCACTCGATAGTCTGACGCCTGGTTCGCCCGTCAACGCCGACATCTCTCCGCCGTGGCTGAATACAATTGCACCCTCCAATACGTCCCTGGGAAAATGAATCCCGTTGCCGATGCCCTGTCAAGTAACACGTTGGCTGCCGTTCAACTGGGATTGGATTACAACGCCCTGGCTGAAGCCCAACGACATGATCCAGAGTATCAAGCTTGTAGGACATCCTGCACGTCCCTCCGTTGGGAGGATTTTCCCCTCGAAGACTCCAACACCACCCTCCTCTGTGACGTCAGTACTGGTAGACCGCGACCTTGGATTTCTGCTCCCCTGCGCCGACAGGTGTTTGATTTCATCCACGGCCTCTCACATCTCTCGTGCCAACCTACTGCACAGCTGCTGAAGGCAAAGTTCATTTGGCACGGCATTTCTAAGGATGCTAAGGATTGGGTCCGCGCCTGTACTTCTTGCCAAACTTCCAAAGTACATCGACACACGGATTCAGGAGTGGGCACCTTTCCTCAACCTCAGCGTCGTTTCGCACACATTCACGTCGACGTTGTAGGCCCCCTACCCACATCACAAGGACATCGTTACCTGTTTACCGTCATCGACCGCTCCACTCGTTGGCCTGAAGCCATTCCCATGGAAACTGCAACGTGCGCCTCATGTACATCTGCCTTACTCTCTGGATGGATTTCAAGATTCGGTATCCCTGAGCATATTACTTCTGACAGGGGAACAACTTTCACCTCTCAATTATGGACGTCATTAGTGAATCTCCTGGGCATCACCTTACATCAGACAACAGCCTACAACCCCGCTGCCAATGGAATGGTTGAACGTTTTCATCGCACCCTCAAAGTAGCTTTGATGTCCCGAGCAAGGATTGCAACTGGTTTACTCAGCCTCCCTGGGTCCTCCTTGGACTAAGGACCACTCTTAAATACGCCCTTGACGTCTCGGCAGCCGAAATGGTGTATGGCGACCCGTTGGTCGTCCCTGCCGAATTTTTTCCTTCTGCAACCTCCTCCGACGATCTCCAGCGCATACGTCACGTCGTGGGAAAATATACTCCGTGCCGCCAGACTTACAAGCCCCCAGCGAAGCATCACTTACCAACGAACTTGCACTCTGCAACGCACGTCTTCCTGCGCAACGACACCAGCAAGCCACCACTAACGCCCCCTTACACGGGCCCTTTTCTTGTGATCCGACGCAGTCCGAAAGCATTCCTCCTAAACATTCGGGGCAAAGAAGACTGGGTCTCCATTGATCGTCTAAAACCTGCTTATCTTCTGCCAGATGACCCACCTACAGTTCGCCTCTCTATTTCAGGGCGCCCTATTTAACATGTACAGTATGTCATTTTTAGGGGGGGAGCCATATACCAACCGTGTGTTACACAATTGTACATAATTATTTTGTATATATTATGCTTGTATCTGCGCTCTTCCCTCGCACTAAAAAGAACCTGAATGATCATGTCTCCGTTTTGCCCTGTAACATTTGTCTGTCTCTCGAACAGGTCATGTCCTGTTGCCTTGAGGTTTTGTATATAAAGAAGAGTGTTCCTTAATAAATAACTCAGTCGTTTCCAATCTGCCTTTGAGTTCACATCCTCTCTCGACCCGTCACACATGAAATAAATAACCCTTCCAATTAAATACAATTGCAATAGAATGAAATTCACTGCATTTCAAGGTTAAAAATAAACTTTCTGAAAACAATATGGAAACACTACAAATCTTTTAAAAATCTAGGCAATAGTAACTATATTTTCAAATCTTTAATAACAACTGTTACCAAACCGATACGTTGCTGGTAGTTTCACTTTTGTCGATTGATTCAGTAAAAGACAAAACTCATAAAATCCTTATAGCTACTGTGGAAAAAGTATACGTGTATATGAGTAATGACTGCTGTATTCAAGAAAGTGGGTTATGGTTCCTACGGCACACACAAACACACACACACACACACAAAGACAAATATCTTACTAGTAGAGCCAATATAGACACTGGAATAATTAATGTCGGGAGATTGAGACTGCTGATAATGAAATAGATGGATCTTTTCGATAAGTTATCACCCATGACTCCAACCTGCTGAAAATGTATACCAAGAATGTATCATCTCCCTTACATAATGAAAAGGATGCGTATATATATATATATATATATGTGTGTGTGTGTGTGTGTGTGTGTGTGTGTGTATATATATATATATATATATATATATATATATATATATATATATATATATATATATATATATATATATATATATATATATATATATATATATATATATATATATATATATATATATATATATATATATATATTATACATACATTATATGTATATACGCATACATATATGTATATATACATATATGTACAAATAATATATATATATATATATATATATATATATATATATATATATATATATATATATATATATATATATATATATATATATATATATATATATATATATATATATATATATATATATATATATATATATATATATATATATATATCAAAATAAGCCATATATTTGATACATTAATGTCTGGATTCTCTTAACGACCTCGGGATCAGAGCCCCAGGCGAAATCACACAAAGACAAGAGCTTGGCTCCGGCCGGGAATCGAACCTTGGTCAGCAAGCTTGTATAGACAGTGCCGACCAGCGTTCGATTCCCGGCCGGAGCCAAGCTCTTGTCTTTGTGTGATTTCGCCTGGGGCTCTGATCCCGAGGTCGTTAAGAGAATCCAGACATTAATGTATAAAAAATATATATGGCTTATTTGAATATGAAAAACACGTAAAAATGTGCTAAATTTATCATATATATATATATATATATATATATATATATATATATATATATATATATATATATATATATATATATATATATATATATATATATATATATATATATATATATATATATATACGGTGGAACCTCTACATACGAACGTATCTACATCCGAATTTTCCAAAATCCGGAGTAAAATTCGAGCAATATTTTGACTCTACACCCGAATTTTATTTCGACACATTAAGTAAGCAGTTTTCGTCGTACCGGTTGTATTCGAATTTCTCGACACACAAAGTACAATTTGAACACGTTCCTACTCAACACCCGAATTTTTTTCCGACCCCCGAAGTAAATAATACCCGTACGCGTAGATGGTACACATAGTGCCGGATGTATTTTTTATTTCCGCCGATAGAAGGCAGTTCTTTGACCTCGGAGGGACCCTCAATTAGCGTGGCTTGGGTTATTCCTCTGTTCTTATCGGCTTCATGTGGTTGTGCGCTGTGCGTTCTGCTATTAACTGTATTTTAATCGTG
>NC_090731.1:127603226-127605726 GCF_036898095.1 Palaemon carinicauda
GTCCTCTTGAATAACATGAATTCATGATACCAGGTAGGGAAATTACACCCTGTCTCTATTTTTTTTTATATATATATATTTCTTTATGATATTCAAAAGTAAGCGAACATATATCTATTGTACTATTTTGGAGAGGGAGTTTTAAGAAATATAAGACTGGAAAGACTGGGCAAGAATGATTAAATAGTATGATAAATACATTGAGTCATTATATATTGCAGGTGTATATGATTGATATAGTTAGCTGAAATTTTTTTACATGCCTCAGACCTTTGAAGACGAAGTCTGTCAAGGAGGTTGCTCATGTCCTACATTCTGACAATAGTTTATAGTCTTCCATCAAGGTAATTTTAAATGTATGGGTGTTACGTGGTTAGGGGAATTATACTAATAACTCATATATAATCATATCTAAAAGAGGGGATTTGCCATGTAGATTCTTTTATTTGGTCATTTTATGATGGCTATTAGATAACACCCAAATAATTTTCTTTTTCAGTTTCTTTCAGAAGTCCTCGTCCTGTGGCCAGGGTGGAAACCCATTCATAAGAAGACAAGACATTTACAGTTTCTGGGTTTTGTGGAGAAGGCTAACTGATAGGTTGAGACAATCCTTGCTTGCTGCACAAAAAGATGGTAATGCAGCGTAATGTTCGGCGGGACTGTTTCATCCTATAGCCAAGAACACCCGATTTGCTGCTGGAGTTGGTAGAGCACTGTATCAGAAGTTATTCCACCAGAAACTTAAGCTTAGGACTTTTTCG
Source organism: Palaemon carinicauda (assembly GCF_036898095.1). NCBI lineage: Eukaryota > Metazoa > Arthropoda > Malacostraca > Decapoda > Palaemonidae > Palaemon > Palaemon carinicauda. Next base: position 127,603,991 of record NC_090731.1, read on the forward strand.
GGAAACCTATTGGAGGACGTAGAAGCAGGTTTAAAAGTGAAGGAACAGCTCACTGAAGTATTAGCATCTGGTGAACAGAAGTACTGCACTTAGGAGAGTACAAACTTCATTTACAAGGACTGTGGGCACCTATGTGATGTGAATAATGATCTGTGCTACATCTACGATCAAGACAAAGGAATTCAAGTTGAACGAGAGGTAGCTAGAACAATGCAGCATATTGAAGCTGAAAAATCTAAGTTGTACGTGTTTCAGGAGTTGAAGTAGACTACAATGTGATAGCTCCAATACCTGTTGTTGATCGTGGACGCGCAGAATTTTTACTTAACTTCAGGCGGAGAAAACTTGGAACGAAAAACGGGATTTTAAAGCCGCTTTACTCAAGAAATCCGTTCATTTCTTGTGAGCGGCAGTTTCCATCTACTGATGATGTGCTCAAGAATTAGCTGCAAATGCAGACTTTATAGGGCATGGGTAAGGTTTCATGTAGTGAAACTGATCTATGTTTTACAAAAGCGACCCCTGAGTAATACAAGAATATGAATATTTGTAACAGCCGATGCAAGTCCGAGTCTGCTTGTGAATATATGGATATTGAAACCATTCTAAAATGCTAGGAAGAGTATACTGTTTATGAATTTTATATAACGCCCATATATTTGTGTGTTACTTGGATAAATATAGAAATAAAATGTACTATTCTAAATTGGCTGAAAATTCATATGCCTCATGCTTTTACAAAATACTCATATATTAGTGTGCTTTCTTTTTAATGCTTATATGAATGAAATGCTCTTAACTGACATAGTAGATTATAAACGTATTTGCAAAATATCTGTTCTATAATGTTTTTATGAAAAGTAACGTACCATATTGCAAATGTTCCGTTTTTCTTGTTATTTTGCAAAACAGTCGGATAATTCAGTCAATACTGCAAAGTAACCTGAACATTGGTTAATTTGCATATGATATGTAACTTTTTAGTCACAGATTTTGCAAAAAAAACATTGATCATAGCTACATATATTCATATAAAAATATATAATCTCTCTCTCTCTCCCTCTATCTCTCTCTCTCTCTCTCTCTCTCTCTCTCTCTCTCTCTCTCTCTCTCTCTCTCTCTCTCTCTCTCTCTCTCTGTATATATATATATATATATATATATATATATATATATATATATATATATATATATATATATATATATATATATATATATATATATATATATATAGACGTCATTTTTCATATTCAAATAAGCCAAAGCTACGATTGTGAAAATTTATTGATTTCAATTCTAAGTAAAAAACCCTAAATTTGGCAGATATATGTACAGAAAAATTGTCATTGACTTTTATCTCTCTTCGTGGCTAAAGGGTACGATCACTGTCATACAAGTATGCTGGGCGAGGGTTCGATTCCCGGCTAGTCAGATACTATTGTCTTTGAGTGGTTATGCCTTGGGACTCTGATCCCGAGGTCGGTAAGAGAATTAGGACATTAATGTATTAAAATATATGGCTTATTGAATATGAAAAAAGACTCATCTAAATGTGCAAAAATTGAGCATTAATTGAATTCCAAGTACAAACATACCAATTAGCTACAATGGTGAGGATGGGTTGATTTCAATTCCAAGTACAAAAATCCTGAATTCGAAAGAATAGTCATTGACTTTTATTTTTCTTCGTGGCTAAATTGTATGGTCCCTGTCATATAAGTATCCTGGACCAGGGT
>NC_090731.1:127608226-127618226 GCF_036898095.1 Palaemon carinicauda
ATTCTGTCATGTAGGACGAATGGTTTTCATATTATAACATTTCAAAATATGTAACAAGGTTTGTCCTACCTATTCAGGTCTTAAACTTGATAGGAATTTTTGCTCCTTCTTGTAATTGAGAGATAATTCTCATTCGAATTATAGTCTGAAGTGGTGTGTGCTAATATTGAGTCCACAAGAGATAAAAATTGAAATTCATATTCTAAAACTAATTTTCACAATTTTGTTCTTTGTCAAAGCTTTGGAATATTTATGGAGTTTTACCGCTGTGTAAAAAGATTCCATTTTATTTACCATAGAATTTCTTGTGCAACCGATTCGTTGCTGATAGTTAACAATGTTTTTAATTAATAACTAGCTATTTGATATTGCAATGAATTTACTGTATTAAATACCCCTTATCGGCGAATTATTACATAGAGCCTAGTAAGTCTACTTGCCAAGTATAGTGGTTAGGTATCAAATGAATTTTTATTTAACAAGGGTATTATAGTAATTATGGGATGAATATAACATTCCAATAAACAATAAAGATATCTGGCTAAATTGGAAGATATTACGACGAATATTAAAAGCACATCCTTCATTTTAGTAGTTCAATAATGGAACAAAATATTGATAAGTCTGATTTCTGCAAGATTAGATTTTTCCACTTGGAGGACAAAACATCTTAAAAACTAACAAAAACTGTTTATTTTTTCTTTTTCAATTCTAAATATTTTCTTCTTAGAACTTTTCTAACGACTTTAACCGTCAGACATCTGCCGTCTCTTGGCCCATGAACAGGGAAAGTTTTCGTCTTCTCTTGGAATGGGAATCCCTGGGATTTCGTAGGATGTGGAATAGAAAAAATATTTCGAAGGATTTTACCCGTTTTATTCCCATCAATTTATTATGTGTCCTCTTCTTATTCGGGGAAGTCATATAAGCTAATCAAAGTATTATTGATATGGCTTTTATTAGAGATAATTCACTCTCATCCTTTCCATATACATACGGTATATATATACATCTACACACACACACACACACACACACACACATATATATATATATATATATATATATATATATATATATATATATATATATATATATATATATATATATATATATATATATATATATATATATATATATATATATATATATATATATATATATATATATATATATATATATATATATATATATATATATATATATATATATATATATATATATATATATATATATATATATATATATATATATATATATATATATATATATATATATATATATATATATATATATATATATATATATATATATATATATATATATATATATATATATATATATATATATATATATATATATATATATATATATATGGGTGTGTGTGCGTGTATAAACCGTATATATATGTATATATATATATATATATATATATATATATATATATATATATATATATATATATATATATATATATATATATATATATATATACTGTATATATATATATATATATATATATATATATATATATATATATATATATATATATATATATATATATATATATATATATATATATATATATATATATATATGACCTATGTAGACGGATAATGAGATGTCGGAATATGGGTTTTCTTCATTTATTACAAAAGCTTCGTTCGTAAGTTCATCGTACGCAACTACCCTCTCCGGTGATGGACTTGTCAACTAAGTCCCTTCGCTACCAAAATGCAATATTGTCCAATAACATGCTAAGATATAGGTTTTTGTGGAATTCTCATGATGAGGTGCACTTGCGCCCTCACCAGTCTATGATATATGGAGGACACTCCGACCCAGAATAGGCATGGCACATGCTAATCAGTAATGCAACAAATATACATACATATATATATATATATATATATATATATATATATATATATATATATATATATATATATATATATATATATATATATATATATATATATATATATATATATATATATATATATATATATATAGAAATCACCCTAAAAAATAACACAACCTCCACCAAAAAGAATTAAATATTGAATATTGCATGAAAAAATTTACACAATACAATTCAAATGATTTCACTCATTTCTTCTGAAGACCTTTGCAACCAAAATACAGAATACCAAAAGTAACAAAAAAAAAATCGTGACATCAATCCTACACAACTTCATCAATAACCTCCCTCTGGTTCCTACACAACTTCATCAATAACCTCCCTCTGGTTGTGGGCAAAACGGGCTTTTTTAGGCGGGACAGAGGTAGGAATAGATATTCCTTCATCCCTTGATTTTACTTATCCTGGTTTATGGCACAATTTCGTACCCAAACTCACCACCACCGTTTCGCCATCTATTCAAATTACTACAACACTTACACTTGCAGCTTTCAACCGATGGCCACTAGCTGTTTTCTCGAGAAAATCATTCATTTTCCCGCCCTTCTCTTATAACATTAAGTATAAGGTATTCCTATCTAGACATTCACCAACACTGCCTGTCCCCAAGGCTGAACTTTTAAACCCCTCAGCCACTTACCATTCCGGAACCTCCCCGGTCTCAGCAACCAGGAATCATATAAATACATGAATAAGACAGCATCCTTCTGACGGATCTCACCTCTGATTGATTTTAGGCTCACTCAGCAATAATATACATATTTCCACACTCAGCAAAATGACCACAACATTTTATGTATACAATAAGCATCAACATAAGAACATATTGTTATCAACAAATCTATTTAAAACACGTCAAAAGAAGAAAAGAGGTCTGTTCAAACAACACCAACAGCAAAGGTAAAAAAATCTTATTCATTGACTCAAGGAATGTTATGTATGCAGGGGGTAAGGAGGAACACTTTTGAAAACTACCTCTTCAGGCACCACATGTATGTGTGCCAGATGATGTTCAGACACTATGCCATTAATACTGCTTTTTATCACAACCGTGTTAGATTTAACCATCTTTACTCGGTACAGACCCCAATACGCTGGCTCTAGTTTGTATTTCCTAGATTGTAATCGTTTCAAATACACACGATCGGCCGCAAATACATTTACCGATGCAATTTTGAACCGACCATCATACTTTGAACAGTGATTTTCATTAGCTCTTTTCAAAAACCTTTCAGTGCTGTTCATTACTCTCTTCAATAGATTTAATAAATATACACGGTATTGCTCAGTTGAATAATTTGGCAATTGTTACGAATTAATGAGTACCGTATATGGTATCACAGGATCCTGTCTATAAATTAAAAAGAAAGGCGTGTCCCTGAGTGAAGCATTATATGCAATGTTTAAAGCTAGCTCAGCTGTAGGAAGCATAGCGGGCCAATGAAGGGGGTTATCAGCCACTAAGTAACGCAAAATTCGCACTACTTCCCTATCATGCGATTCCACTAAGCCATTTGCTGAAAACCTATATGCGGTCACTGAAAAGTGTTCAATTTTCATCAAGTCCGTGACCGATTTGACCACCTTATTTATAAACTAACGACCATTATCACTTATCAAAATTTTGGGGTAACCAAAGCTAATAATGAAAGAGTACAGCGCCTGGGCTGATGAATTTGCCAATCTATCCAACATTGCGTATGTATGAGTGTACCGAGTAAATGTATCCACAAATACTCTTATATTCTTATGTTGTGTTAGACCAGTAGGAAATGGTCCTACCACATCCATATGCACTCTATAAAATTTAAAAGGAATCACAGGCCCCTTTCTGGCTTTTGGTACAGTGTATCTATGTTCTTTAAAACAGTTATAAGCATGAAAACCTTTTATATAACTCTCTATAGATTTTTTCATTCCAAGCCAAAAGAAGGATTCACGTGATCTCCTTAATGTTCTATCAATCCCTAAAGGCCCTGCAAAAGGACTTGCATGTTGTGGATGGCTCGATTAATTAAAGATAGGAAGAACTACCCATGCAGAAAATTTCCATCCCTCTCTTCTCGTAAGGACAATATAAGATGTAATTTTCTATAAAAAAGTTCTCATGTGGCACATTCAAAAATGACGAATAACTCTCTGATTCCCCTTTAATCACTGCTTGCACTCTTTCCATCCATTCCTCCTTTTTCTGTCCCTCTCAGACTTCTTTTATGTCCCAACCTCCAAAGTCAATCAAACCTGCATCATCAGGGCATTCGTTCTGGACACCCTGGTCATATCCTCGGCCACCCACATGTATTCACCTTCGCCACACGTATCTCTCTCTCTCTCTCTCTCTCTCTCTCTCTCTCTCTCTCTCTCTCTCTCTCTCTCTCTCTCTCTCTAACATCTGCAACTCTCTCCCTCTCTCTCTTTCCACTACCATGTTCTGTTTGTTCCTCGGGAGAATTCAAATCCCGTTCTCTATTTTCTCTATTTTGATGGGTGGTCTTCAATATTTTGGTTACGTTCTTCGTTCCTTTTCTGTGCCCTAGTAGCTACTCTTAATACTGCACCTCTAGAGACAGCATCAGCTACCTTGTTAGCTTTACCTTCTATGGGGTGAAAACCCTTTATATTTATCTGTAACAATCTCTCAATCCATCTCGCTCGTCGAGAGGTGAAATCATTTTTGTAATACAAATCACGTAAGGGGCCATGATCACTTTGCAACTCAATCGACTGACCTAATAAAATGAACCGATGTCTCTCTAGAAACCCAAAAATAGCCAAAGCCTCTCAATCGAATGTATTATAATTCTTTTCTGCCCCTTCTAACAACCGGGAAGCAAAACAAATGGGTCGCTCTTTGCCTTCATCATCTTGTTGAGAAACTACGCCACCAATAGCTACACTGCTCGCATCTGTTTTCACTAAAAAAGGGTAATCAAATCTAAGATATGTGAGTAATTCATTGCTTGTTAAGGCAGCTTTCAAATGGTTAAAGGCCCTTTCTTCTTCCATTTCCCAATGTAATACTTTTTGTTTCTTTAAAGCATCTAAGGGTCTCGCTATCTCTCTAAAACCTCTTATGAATTTACAGTAATACCCAGCGAGCCCTAGGAATCCAGCTACTTCCTAAGAGTTAGATATCCTGGGGAATTCTCTTATAGCCGCTACTTTACTGGGGTAGGGTTGGGTACCTTCTGGGGTTATTATGTGACCTAAGAATTCGACCTGTTTAGAGAAAAATTTGCACTTGGATAAATTTATTTTTATACCATTACGTCACAATGCTTCTAAAACTTTACGAATATTATTATTATGTTCTTCGGCCGTTTTCCTGTAATTATGATATTGTCCAAATAAACAAGAACATTATGGCCAATTAAGGGAAATGAATTGGAGCCTTTTTAACACCGAAAGGAAGAAAATTAAACTGAAATTGTTCATCCTTATTTATAAATGCTGTTTTACAATTTACTGTCCTCCTGAATGGGTATTTGATAGTATCCACACTTTAAATCAACAGTCGTAAAATATTTACTATCCTGTATTTTCACAAGTAATTCTTCTATCGAGGGCAATGGAAATTTATTATCCTTAATGACTGCATTCAACTTCCTATAATCAATAAGCAATCTTAACGAGCCATCCTTTTCCCTAACAGCTACAATTGGAGATGCCCAGGGGAATTTGCTGTCCTCCGTTATCCCTTGTTCCCTTAATTTATTAATTTCCCTTTCTAGCTTTCTCTGGAAATGAATGGGTACCTTATAAGGCCTTGGGCTGATTGGCTCCACCTGCCCAGTTTCAATGCTAATGGGAAATCGATCAATCCTCCGGGTGGCTCATCTCCAATTGCAATTACATCAGAATAATTATTGACAATGTCACTAACTACAGGCTGATATTCTGACGGACATAGTTTTTGTGCTTTCATAATCAAATTCTGAGTGCATTTGTCTGTGCAGGCTAGAGTTGTGGCTCCCAACATCCCTTTATAAGCAATTTCACATAACTCTAATTCACATACAGAATCAGTTCCTAATACAACTCTTTTATTTCATAAATTAACTATCGTTATATCAGCTCTGTTCTCTTTTATTTCTGTCAAGTCCCCTAATATCATATGGGCCCAATTGTCATGGGGTTTAGCAACGACCTTGGTTTCTCCCTCAAGAAAGCGACACTGGGTCACTGATATGCTCGTAAGTGTCTGGGGAGACAACAATTCTCCTCTCTCAGGTACAGCTGTTACCTTACTTAATTGTCTTTCCGAGCTGGCACACGTACTTACCCCCTCATGACTTTCTATTGCCAAAATATTCCCTCCTGCTTTTACTATTACTGTATCTTTTCACGCAAAAATGCATATTTGATTACACTGGTTTACAAAGAAATTGAGGCAAGCATAAAAATACCCGTTTTTACCTAATTTGGGGGTGCTGAATTCAAATTTGAAATCTTTTTTAACTCATCACCTCTAGTTTTTTTTTAGATATGCATAGTGTGCATTTTGTGCATATACAGTACATAAAGGCGTATATGCATTCAGGGTTAATTCTAATATTGTGAGACTTATGGCTTATTTTTTAGTTATTATGCACCGAATGTAAGTGATTGTATTGCATTATATATATAATTATATATCAAGACGGATTTCGGCAGTTAGGGCAGCAGGTCTCAATCCACACTCAGTAGTGCTTTGGCAGTCATTGGAAGAGGTTGTCTCGCAGGTGGCGCAGGAGGTTGGTGTCCCTCAACTATCGTGTTACACATCTTTTGGGTAGCTAAATATTATTATTTCATTTTCCAATGCACATTTTATTGCCTTGCCTATGATTTAGTTTTACTTTGTTATATTTTCAGATTCTCCAATGGCTTCAAGCATGTCAAAACTTCGAGGATGCCTCAACAAGGCCAATTCTTTCTGCTACGTGTATGGGGACATCACAACAGTTGCACAGCGTCGAACCATCACTTCCCTCCTCAGAACCACCTACTTTCACTATTTTGACTATAAAATTGGTGATCAGGACAAGTCTTGGGCTCCACACATCTGTTGTAAACCCTGCTACAATGGACTAACTGCATGGTTTAATGGCAAGAAAGCAGCTTTCAACTTTGCAGTCCCGATGGTTTGGAGATCCACGAAGCCTTGCAGATGATTGTTATTTTTTTTTTTTTTTTTTTTTTTTAGCTAATATGACTGGTTTCAATGCATCTTCTAGGAATAAGATCAAATATCTCAACCTTCCCTCCGCTATGAGACCCGTTCCCAATTCAGATGATCTTCCTGTACCCACACCTCCAGTAAATAAGGATCTTCTTTCCTCATCAGATGAAGAATGCCTTCTAGGGAGGATTCTGGCAAGTCAATATCTTTGGAAGATATTGAGTCTACATATTCAGGAACAAGTGGCAACGAGCCACTCTGGATCACGCAAGAAGACCTGAATGATCTTGCTCGTGATTTGTATCTATCAAAACAGCAGTCAGAGCTCTTGGCTTCTCGGCTTAAACAGTGGGACCTAGTCCAGGAAGATGTAAGGATCACCAGTTTCAGGAATCGGAACAATGACCTTGCTTCCTTTTTTGACATGGAAAACAAGTTGTGCTATTGCACAAACATACTGGCTTGTTCACCTCCCTTAGTTTGCCACATAATCCTTCAGACTGGCGTGTTTTCATAGACTCTTTCAAGCGAAGTCTCAAGGCTGTACTTCTGCACAACGGGAATAAATATCCCAGCATTCCCATTGCACACTCTGTCCATCTAAAGGAGTCCTATGACAATATGGAGCTTCTTTTAGAAGCTATTAAGTACAGCGAGTACCAATGGAGTCTGTGTGGGGACCTCGTCATTGGTCTTCTTATGTGCATGCAAGTGGGCTTCATAAAGTACTGTCGTTTTCTCTGTCTCTATAATAGTCGAGCTGTATCCCAGCATTACAAGCAGAAAGACTGGGGGTCTAGAAGCCCTTTTGTTCCTGGCGAACACAGCATCAATGGGAGTCCTCTGGTGGACATGAATAAGGTGCTTCTTCCTCCTCTTCACATCAAGCTTGGTTTGATGAAGAATTTCGCGAAGGCGTTGGACAAAAACGGTTCAGCCTTCCAACACTTGTCTACTGTGTTCCCAGGTGTTAGCGCTGCTAAGCTCAATGAGGTCATCTTTGTCAGACCTCAGATCCGAGAAATGCTGAAGGATACTGATTTTGAGGAGCTTCTTAACTTTAAGGAACTGAGAGCATGGGAAGCATTCAAGTCAGTCTATAGTGGCTTCCTTAGTAACACATGCGTACCAGATTACCAAGCCTGTATTGAAAAGTTGCTAAAGTCTTACGAGGATATGGGGTGCCGAATGTCACTCAAGATTCATTTTCTCCATTCCCACCTCAACTTCTTCCCGCCAAACCTTGGAGCAGTGAGTGATGAGAATGGAGAAAGATTCCACCAAGACATTACTAAGATGGAAAGCAACTATCAAGGCAAATGGAACCCCGACACGATGGGAGACTTCTGCTGGATGCTCTTGCGTGACATCCGGAGGCAAAATACACCAGATCCTCTTAGAAAACACACTTTTCACTGTCTGTGGTATTATGAATTGTGTAATTGTGTCATCCAAGTATACTGAGTCAATCAGTGTTCTTTATCTATCGTGTTTTACCTGTTATAAGCTGCTGCAACTCTTGAAATGTGCACATATATTCTCTGTTTATACTAAAATGAGACTATTTAAAAGCGAGAAAACAAGAGGGGATAGAGCGAAACTATTTATAAATATGAATTCTGCACACCCAAATTAGCAAAAAAACACCTATCACCATTCTTGCCTTAGACCAAAATTTTTTGTTTGTAAACCAGTGAATTATTAAAGATGAAGTTAATTCCTAAAATAGCCTCGATTCCTGGAATTCCCAAGGTGGGGAAGACAAAGAAATCATGTGTAAACTTCACAGACCCAACATTAAAGTTGATGGTTGTTTTATGGTTTATATGCAGTTTATTTCCTCCTGGCGTGTCAAGAACGATGGATGCCGCTGACTGTGGGGGGTTTGATGAGAATCTTTTTTCAATCAGTGAAACGCTGGCATCTGTATTGATCAGCGCTCGAATGGATTTATTTGGCAAGTCAATCCTAACTGCTAACACTCCTAGATAGCCATTGCGAGATATGGGACATGGGCGAATAACCTCAGCTGCAATGCCGCTGCTCCCTAGTGCTGCGGGGGTGAGGTCGGGGATACCGATGGAGGTCCCAGCTCCTGCTCTGTCACATCTGATGTCAATGCTTCCTCGGCTACTGCTTGTGATGTCATGTAGGGGGGTATCGAGCGCCCTCATCTCCCTCTTCCTCTGTTTCCTTTTCCTCGGATGTTGGACAGGGGGAGGAGTGCGTGTGCCTAAGCCCGCCTGGCCTGGGCGTTTTTTGCTGAGCACTCTCGAGATAGATGACCGTAGGCCTGACAAATGTAACAGCGGTGGGATCATTGGGTGGGGCACTCCACTCATTGCTGCCCCTCTCCCCTACACTGCAACATTTAACCACTTTGTTAATCTGCTGACTGCGTTCCCCCTTACCTCTCTTCGGGGGTGGAGTGCCTCTCATAGCTGCCAACTTTTCAGAATCAGGCCAGTTATTCCAAGTCATTTTTCCTCTGGCAAACTGTCTAAAATGTTTTGTATCGTGCTCGCTACATCTGCTAAGGAGCGATTGTCATCGAACAAATAACCACTTAAATACAGGTTTACTAATCTGCGAATATGATTACGGGCAATTGCTTTTTTATCACCTTCTGGGAGATTGGCACTCCTGATAGGAAACGAATCGCAATCCCGAAAAATGTGAGTTGCAAAACTAAGAACTGATTCACCTTCCCGTATTTTGGGTTTGTAATTTTCTTTTATGTTTTCCTTTCTCGCATCAGGCAAGGCATACTTCTCAATTAAACATCATTTTATTTCAGTATAAATTGTTAAACTGTCTTGTAGCCAACACATTACCTCCATTGCTGGAGTATCTTTTAGCTTTTTATCTCTGCGACCACCCGTATGTGGCTACTTCAAAGTCTCTCAAAAATACTTCCA
>NC_090731.1:127623226-127630726 GCF_036898095.1 Palaemon carinicauda
ACTTTAGCCATAAGCAAATGAGGACGAACGTCCAAATAGGCACATCAAAAAAAAAAAATAATAACAATAATGCATATGAAAAGATATTACCAAAGCAAAGAAAAAAAATGCATGATAAATACGGATCACATATATAGTACATTGCTTGCAAATGATTATATGGTACCAAAAGAAAAAATACTGATGTACATATGATTCAGTAAGTTGTTAAAGAATAATTGTTACCTTTGTCAGAAACATAGATTAACACAATACGGTAACTGATAAAAATATTTGTTACCTTGGTAAAGATACAATTTTAGTGCACAAACATGAATTCCTGGTACGTACACGTACCACGGTTTTGTACACACACACACACACACACACACACACACACACACATATATATATATATATATATATATATATATATATATATATATATATATATATATATATATATATATATATATATATATATATATATATATATATATATATATATATATATATATATATATATATAGGGCTGATATATCTTATTAGATGCCCATAGATTCTGTTATTTTTATTTTTTTTCTCTTTTCTTTTAACATTCTGGCTTATATATTTTATTAGATGCCAAGAGAAAAAATTATTTATTTTTTAAATGGTTTTTAAATGTATTTTTTAACAATGCAACTATTCAATAATTTCTTCAATTACATATTACTAGCGTAGTAACTGCTTTTCGTACATACACTATTTCCAGAGCATTTTACTCCTTTAGCGAATGAGGTGGCCACTTCAAACGGCTTTAAACTGAATTAAATAAGGAGTTTTGTCTGGACATGGCAAAACGTTCGGTTTTAGCTGCCAACTGTTCCGTAACCTACGCCAAACAAGGATGTTCACGGCGATAAATATCATCACCGTCACACTTAATCCTGCTAGTAGTATGGGGTGAAGAAATTCCTTATAAGTCGGTGACAGGTGGTCCATCTCGGTCAATTTCATCAACCACTTGGCTACCTGTTTGTTGTATGGGAGAAGTAGTACTGGCATAGTAGACGTCCACGTGAAGTTCGCGAAGTAGGATCGTTCTCTGATGATAGTCCTTACCCCGGTCACCAGGGAATTAGTGGAAGTCTCGATACAACCATCTGCTGTAACAAAGATGTTTCTAAAGGACGTGGATCCGTCCGGGCATGATACATTGAAGCTGTCCTTGTCGTATCGTATCCACGAGCCATTGTTCAGTCTGCAATTGAACTCATTATTGTCAAAGGGATAAAGCTTATCCAGACAATTTTCACTTGCATGGGAGAGAGCACCGTCTAGTACTATACCTAACTCGCATGAATCCATTAAGTTTTTATGGAATTCAAATGAGTCAGATGTACATATTTTTCTATCCATTGCGTCTGAACAGTGAGTTAATTAATTTAAGTCTTTAATGACCGTATATGTTTCCTTATCTGGGGAAATCAATACGTGTCCTGTCAAACTGGATATTACTGGATTTGAGTGATTCGTCATGAAAGTCGGAAATGGTGATATCCTTTAAGATTGCCAGGCATCAGTAGAATCAAAGGGAATTGTAATCCTAATCTTGTTATTTTCAACGCTTACTGTAATTAGGCTGTAATAAAATTCTATCCTACGTTCGCCTAACAAAGGAACATAGCCTAGTTTATCCCTTCCGTTCTCCAGAACTAACTTTAAGTATTTTATAGGCAACAAATGGGGCGACAGTACACCTTTAGTTGCTAACGTGATAGCTTCTACATAATCCTTTGATTTCTCAATGAAATGTGCAATTCTGTTATGTATGTGATCTATCTTTGAATCATAATACGTTAACGTTGCCAACAAATCCTGTACTTCCATAATCTGACTGATATTACTTGAATGTTCATTTACTAAATCCATAATTAGTTCTGACATAATCAATTCAACATACATAACAGAATTGCACATTTCATTGAGAAATCCAAGGATTAGGATTACAATTCCCTTTGATTCTTCTGATGCCTGGCAATCTTACAGGATATCACCATTTCCGACTTTCATGACGAATCACTCAAATCCAGTAATATCCAGTTTGACAGGACACGTATTGATTTCCCCACACAAGGAAACATATACGGTCATTAAAGACTTAAATCAATTAACTCACTGCTCAGACGCAATGGATAGAAAAATATGTACAGCTGACTCATTTGAATTCCATAAAAACTTAATGGATTCATGCGAGTTAGGTATAGTGCCTGACGGTGCTCTCTCCCATACAAGTGAAAATTGTCAGGATAAGCTTTATCCCTTTGACAATAATGAGTTCAATTGCAGACTGAACAATGGCTCGTGGATACGATACGACAAGGACAGCTTCAATGTATCATGCCCGGACGGATCCACGTCCTTTGCAAACATCTTTGTTGCAGAAGATGGTTGTATCGGGACTTCCCCTAATTCCATCCGTAGTGGAAAAAATATCACGATATGTAGTTGAAAGTCCAAAAATTTTCTGCTGAATTTCTTTGTCTTGAATGTCTTTATTGACTTTATTTCTAATAGATTGCAAAAGGGATTCATCCGCAACTGATTGAGAGTGATTGATTTCAGCAACGGTAAGAATACGATGTTTATAAACTTCTACATCCAATATATTTTGATTTTTTTGAATTACTAAAGTGTTTTTTAAATGATTACAGACTTCAATATTACATTGTTGATTTGAGCCTACTGTGTAAATAGCTTGTGTGACAGACAATCCTTTAGTTTTCAAAGTGTCGAAAAGGATTAATATTTCAGATCCCAGTAATGTTTTCTTTATTTACACTATTAAATTCGAACGTACGTTTGGCTCGATAGATTGTGTGCAAGATGATATTAAGGGTGAACGAGAATTCTGCTGAGTTGCGTATATTATTTCTTTATTAGTGAGACAAGTTATTGGTTCTTCAACGTATGTTACGGTTACATTTGTCGTCTCCTTTTTATCCAAAACTGATATTAAGGTATTAGAAGACTTATAGAATTTCCCTTTGATATACACGCCATGCTTGGCAGGGGCTAAGATAATGTTTTGATTTCCCATAGATGGGTATCCTATAATTACAGCTGGATACATATCAATGTTTTGTACAACAACAAATGTATCGGCAAACGTGCGTTTACCGACTTTGAATTGAACATGAGTTATGCCTATTACATTTAATTCATTATTTCCTATACACGAGAGTTTAATTCCGGATTTTTCTATCGGAAAGTTCGAAAACAACAAATGATGTGTCCTCAAATCCATGATATTACGTGGACTACCAGAGTAAAAAAAAATAACGTAAAGGATTTGTGTTCTAAATTTACAGCATATAAGGTTGGTCGTAACTCATTTTAGCTTATTATTGTATGAATTTGTTGCAAATCTACGGGAGCATGCACTGTTTTACTTAATTCGGCCGTGTGTTTCATAGGAAAATCTATTGCCTCACAATGGTCTGATAGAACATTAAATTGATTATTTAATACTATTGATATTGACATGAATGACCTTGACCCAACATCACACTCTTCCCCACTGGAGTTAATTATGTGGTATTTGCTTTGCTCTGCACATTCTGAAAATTAGTCTGGCCTTGCGAGGTCTGGTTTGACGAACCAGGCTCAGCGATATTCGAAGAAGTGTTTGTTTGTTTCGGACTCTGAACTACATTGACATTTGGTTGTTTCTTCTTATTGTTAAAATGAGGATTTTTCTTTTTATTTCCATATGGAACTGACTTTGGAATTGACTGTGTATTTCTGGGATTCTGTTGTGTCTTACGCAAGTAACATTGACTGTACGAATGAGTCGAACTATTATGTATCGAACAGAATTTCGTTCTGCAGTCCGTGCTTAAGTGACCTTGACGTTTGCAATTATAACACGTCATTCCCGCTACTTGACTATTATTAACTACGTTCACTGTTTGTGGCTTTGTTTCATTCTTTGCTAAAACTTGAGTTAACACGGGATCGAGATCTGGACACTTAGCCATGTGGTTTTTTATCTGTTTATACACATCCAATTCCGTACTTGCAGGCGTTAACTTTTTATCAAAACACAGCACTAAAGCTTCAGGCAACATAAGTGTCATGCAAGTTAAATACATTAATCATAAAAAATCATTCACGGAGATGTTATCTCTTGTAACCCAAGTGAAATTACCTAAAATATCCTGATATTCATTAAGCTTATCAGCTATGAGAGCTGCTCTCTCAATAATATGAAGCCGATTCATAGTGGATTGATTAAGTGTATTTCTTAACGTTAATACCACATCCAAGGCTTCTTCATCCAAATAGACCGCGCGTAACCTAACTTTGAAATCATCCCAGGTAACTGCTTCTTGAAATGAAACACCTCTTAAATACGCACTCGCATCCCCCTTAGAAAAATCTATAAAACTTTTAGCTGCTTGTAATTGTACAAAAGAGTCTACGATTTGTTTAGCATTTAAATGGGCATCGACGGATGAAATCCATGACTCCACATTCCGTACTTGCAGGCGTTAACTTTTTATCAAAACACAGCACTAAAGCTTCAGGCAACATAAGTGTCATACAAGTTAAATACATTAATCGTAAAAAATCCTTCACGGAGATGTTATCTCTTGTAACCAAAGTGGAAATACCTAAAATATCCTGATATTCATTAAGCTTATCAGCTATGAGAGCTGCTCTCTCAATAACATGAAGCCGATTCATAGTGGATTGATTAAGTGTATTTCTTAACGTTAATACCACATCCAAGGCTTCTTCATCCAAATAGACCGCGCGTAACCTAACTTTGAAATCATCCCAGGTAACTGCTTCTTGAAATGAAACACCTCTTAAATACGCACTCGCGTCCCCCTTAGAAAAATCTATAAAACTTTTAGCTGCATGTAATTGTACAAAAGAGTCTACGATTTGTTTGGCATTTAAATGGGCATCGACGGATGAAATCCATGACTCCACATTTTGAGGCAAGAACCCATTAACCCGACCCTGAAAAGGAAGGATTGCAGACCTGGCATTTACAAGCGTCACAATCGGGAGAGGATTAATCTGTCCTACGCCACTAGGTCCAGGGGTGGGGCTCACAGGGGGCGTCATGACTGCTGTATTTCTTTTCCTACAATTCCTTGCAATTCTATCAAAATATCTATATGAATACAGACGTCCACTGCGTAAACGCATAAGCTCTGAATGACAAAGATTATAATAAAATTCCCCAAAATAATGCTAGTAATCCCAAGACATTTCCCAAGAATTTCTGAAAGAAAAAGGAATTAGCAAAAAAGAGAGAAAAAATTCTAGATGAGAATTTGGAGTTGAACACAGTTTCCTTTAATGAAAGGAAAGTAAAAGATTAGCAAACCATTCACCCCAGTAATAATCGACTAACGACTCATGATAACTATACTTCACTGCCCAAACTGAAATGAATTTGAAAATTGTTCTTAGCTTATATATGGTTCTGTGTGATGTCGTCACATCCTCTCTCTCCCTTGATGTTTGTTAGCGATGTTTCGTCCGAGTTTTTGTTGAATGTATTGCTTACTGGATATGTTTTGCAAGCGTTGAACGTCAGTCATTGGGTTTCCTAGGATGTTGATTGAAGATCCAGTTCATCAGTTTGTATGTATAACATTCATCAAAGGTTGTAGACTTTGATGGACTATGTTACTTAGTCAAAATTGTAGATTCATTAACGCTGATTTCTTGAAGATCTTTCTCTGGTTTTTACAGCTTTATTTTTGATTTCTTGAAGATCTTCCTCTAATTCTTAGAGTATTATTATTAATTCCTTGAAGATCTTTCTCTGATTCTTAGAATCCCACCGCTGCCACCATTTATTAGTGGGCTACTGTTATTAACACACATTGAGTATGTGTGGTTTGAGGTGTTGAGTCTGAAATAAAGTTCATTATTGTAACTTTAAAATGGTTTATTCTTTAAAAACAACAGTGTTAAACATCTCCATCACAGGAGTGTAGCTGGTTTGGTCGGATGACCTGTTCAGATGAAGTATAGATATGAACTGCCTAAATTATCGATATCACAGATATCGTATGTTTAGTTGTCTTAGCATTTAAACACAATATGTAAACTTTACAATCTTACCCACGGTATGCATTTGTGTTGATGCTTCAGAAAAATTTTACATTGCCAAGGTATGCAAAATACATCCTGTTATGATTTTATCTAACTATAGCATATCTCACGCTAGCATCTTCATCCACAATGACATATTACGTCATGTGTTTCAAACACGTAATAACTAATTTATTACATATATATATATATATATATATATATATATATATATATATATATATATATATATATATATATATATATATATATATATATATATATATATATATATATATATATATATATATATATACATGTATGTATGTTTGTATGTATATATACACATGTATACATATATATATATATATATATATATATATATATATATATATATATATATATATATATATATATATATATATATATATATATATATATATATATATATATATATATATATATAGACACCCTAAACTTCAAGTTCCTACAGTACCAAAAATGATTTTTCATGCCTCTTTGTCTTTTATTAATAACGGATAATATGGGTAATAAATTAAAAAAGTCATTTTAAACAATTTTCCGAGTCTGGATTTTAAACTTATTTTTAAGAATCCTCTGTCACTGGGATCAATGTTTAGAATTAAGGATTCTCTCCCCGATCTAATGCGTTCTTCAGTGGTCTATATGTTTACTTGTCCGAGATGTAATCTCGGAAATTATGTGGGTTCCACAAAAAGATTGCTGAAAGATCGTATAGATGCGCATCAGGGAGTGAGTCATAGAACTGGATGTGCGCTCAAAACCAAAGAATTCTCAACCATCAGAGAACATGCAAATAAATGCAAGACCACCATTGCTTATAAAAAACTTTGAAATCATTGCTCATGCGCCGAATAACTCCTCTCTACTAGTATTAGAGTCTTTAATGATTGAAGAAAAGGCTCCTAAACTAAACAGCAAATTATCCTCTGTCCCCCTCCACATCGCTTAAGCTGGCAAATTTAGAATTTTCTTTCTGAGTACTGTCCTTCAGAGAGTAACTCAGTTCTCTAGTCTGTTGCAGACAGGTTGGTCTCCTTAGAAAATTTTGATTATTGTATATTTAATTTTAAGATACTTTTCTCTTAGTTATTTTTGTTATCTCCATATTTTTACTTGTAACTGTGTTTATAATTTCAATTTTAATTCTGACTGTCTTTTTTGTATTTTATATATTTTTACTGAGTTTTGCTTATAATGCTTTATATGTCCATTTTAGCCTTGATAATGGGATCAGTCCTGAAACGTCGGCACCAATAAATTGAAAGATGTTGTCCAGACTCATCGTCCTCCTTATATATATATATATATATATATATATATATATATATATATATATATATATATATATATATATATATATATATATATATATAT
>NC_090731.1:127635726-127645726 GCF_036898095.1 Palaemon carinicauda
CCTCAAGTGCCAAATGTCTGAATCTGGAAAACACTAGGGGCACCTTTGTCTTGATATGGTGATAGATACCATGCTTGGGAGGAACCATAATCGTCAGACCGGAATATATCAGGATATTAAGTTATGAGGTAGCTGTAGGCATCAGTGGGTAATAGGATTACCATAGTGAGTTCGGAAGGAGCAGGAGATGAAGATGTGAATGAGTAATAGCCGTATTCAGTAAGCATTAATGAGTCACGTGAACGAGAAAGTGGGAATGGGCTAGGGAACTCATACCGACGAGAAGCAGGGTAACATTGGCGAGGATGAGTTTCCAGTTACTTTTGGCCCTAAATGACAGTGCCAACTGCTCAAAACTGTGGATTTATAATAAATAATAATAATAATAATAATGTTTATTTGATAAAAATATTTACATACAAAAGATTTATAAATAAAAGACTCAGTCAAAGCCCATGTGGAGCAGAGCTCTTCGGGCAATAATTCAACTAAAATAATATCATCAATTAAGTAGAAATAAAGAAAAATAAAGTAAATATGGATATATATATAAAAAATATATGCATACATATACATAAGTATATATGTACAGATAGATACAAATAAATGAGATTCTTAGTCTAAAAACAAATGGAAATGTATATTCATATGATAAAGAAGGATGGTATATGAAAACTAATGGTATATACATTGAAAAACTGTAGATATTAAGCAAAAAATCAGTGAAAGAATTAGTTTTACAAATAATAATATTTTAAACAATGAAACTGATACTTGCATTGTGGTTAGGTAGGGAAGTATAAATATTTATTACAAAGTTTAATACCCAGATAACAGGAGATATGTATATAATTTCTTAAAAGATCGAACGCTAAGCAATGCCTTTAGATAAGCAGGCAGAGTATTCCAAAGTTTAATACCTAGATATAGATACGATTGCTTGCATCTATTAATACGTATGAGAGGAAGAGTTAAGTTTGTATTTCTTGTTCCATATGGATGAACTGATTGTTCCTGAATTATTTTTCGTCTTAAATCTGAAAATTTGTTCAATATAAGTGTTTGGAACATCATATTCATTAAGGAGAGTTTATAAGTGTCTTCCAGCTTCAATATTGAGAGACCAGAAGAGTGCTGATGTATGAGCTAAGTAATCACTGGAGCTTATGATTGTACCAGCCGTGTGTCACACGATCGTACATAAATTATTTTGTATATATTTTGCTTGTATCTGCGCTCTTCCCTCGCACTAAAAAGAACCCGGTTTTCCTCTGTAACATTGTCTGCCTTGTGAACATGAAAAGGCCTGTTGCCTTGAGGTTTTGTATTTCAAGGAGAGTGTTCTATAATAAAGTTACTCAGATGATTGCTTCCTGCCTTTGAGTCGCAACCTTTCTCTCGGCCCGTCACATTGGTGACCCCGGAAGTCGAATCGCTCCCACCTCCTTCCACCCCCTCCCCCTCGCCCCTCCATCGTTAGTACTATGGCGGACGCTACGACAGTTGGAGCTACGGCCGCCCCATTCAAACTTTCATCATTTGCCAGCGGAGAGGCGTTTGCTTGGT
Organism: Palaemon carinicauda; assembly: GCF_036898095.1. Classification (NCBI taxonomy): domain Eukaryota; kingdom Metazoa; phylum Arthropoda; class Malacostraca; order Decapoda; family Palaemonidae; genus Palaemon; species Palaemon carinicauda. The sequence continues at coordinate 127,637,293 of NC_090731.1, forward strand.
TTCAGCAAGCAGAAGTCCAGTTTCGCACGAGGGGCGTGACTCGCACAACCACCAAAGCAGAAATATCCGACTGGATTTGTGAACAAGGGGACACCCCAATAGTGTATGACGCCCTCAAAACATACCTTCTGCAGCAGTACTCGCCGTCGCCAGCCGCCCGTATAGCAAAGCTTTTTCAGCTCTCGCAACAATAGTTGGGGGACCAAAGGGCTTCGCTTGCCCTCAGGGAAATGACCAGTATTGCTCACCTTCAACCTGCCGCAGACGGCTCTCCTCGTGAGGTGAACCTACTTCGTGCCCTTTGGATACGCCGTTTACCTAGACCTATACGCGCTGTCATACCCGATGTCAATAGTTCACACATAAAGGACTTGATGACCAAAGCCGACGCCCTTATGAACAGCCACTTCAAGACCTCCATCAACGCCTCAACCCCTGATGAAGAGGATGCATAATCAACGTCAACCGAAGCTGACATGAATGCCGTAGGACATACACGCCTACCCCGTGACGTGCCGAAGCAGCGACAAAGCTGCCCACCACCCACCAATCACTCGCGCCCCAACGAACAACTTCTACAGCCACTTACTACCTCCCATCTGCCGCAGTTTTGCTACTACCACTTCATATTCGGGGCAACCGCGAAGAAATGTGCCAAGGATTGTCAGTGGCCAAAAAACGTGTAAGTAGGCCATCGCTCTTGGCGGTGGCCTCCCCTGTTTCTAATCTTTTCTTTTTACAGGATGCAGGAACGGGCGTGCGATTTTTGGTAGACATGGGTGCTTGTCGTTCTCTTTTGCGAAGGAAACTCTTCAAGGCACGACATAGTCTGTCTATATCTGACAACGTCCGCTTGGTAGCTGCCAACGGATCTGCGATACCCACCTACGGTTACGAGAACCTCACATTATCGTTCGGAAACGGTAAATTCAATTGGAAGTTTCTCGTTGCTGACGTCACATTGTCAATCCTCGGTGCGGATTTCCTCTCTCATTTCCACCTTCTGGTCGATGTCGCCCACCGATGATTGATCAACACAGACTCGTACTTCTCGACACCTCTTGAACCCGCCCCCTCTAACCTCGCTCTCCACATCAGCGCACCCAAGGATGCCTACGCTCACCTCCTCACGTCGTACCCAGAAGTTTTCCGTCCAGAACTATGACAAACGCCCACGGTTCCTGCCAAGGGTGACGCCTGCCAAGCACGGTATTTATCACCATATCAATACGATGGGATCCCCAGTCTTCGCAAAATTCAGACGTCTGGCACCGGAACGATTGCCAGCCCAAACAGACGTTTACCAAAATGGAGGAAATGGGCCTTTGCCAAAAGGCCTCCAGCCCATGGTCGTCACCCTTACACATCGTTCTGAAGAAAGACGGCTCCCTCCGTCCGTGCGGGGATTACGGGCGCCTGAACATGCAAACAGAACCGGATCACTACCCCCTCCCAAACATTGCCGACATGACCTCCCACCTGCACAAAGCGAAGGTTTCCTCTACTCTCGACCTCCTGAAGGGGTATTATTAGGTGCCTATGAACCCAGAAGACATCCCCAAGACTGCCATCACCACTCCATTTGGTACATACACCTTCAATTACTCCTATTTTGGCCTTCGTAATGCTGGGGCCACGTTTAAACATCTCATGGATGGCATCTTAGGGGACCTCCCCTTCTGTGTATGTTATGTAGACGACATACTTGTGTTCTCCTCAAAAGAGGAACACCTCCATCACCTGCGCATCGTGCTCAACCGCCTGCAACAAAACGGCCTTGTAGTCCTGTACGATAAGTGTACCTTTGGCGCCAACGAAGTGTCGTTCTTAGGGCATCGCATCACTCCTGAAGGTGTCCATCCCCTCCCTGAGAAGGTACTAGCAGCCGTTCAGAACTTCCACGTGCCTTCGATCATCAAAGCTTTGCAGGAATTCTTGGGCATGATCAGCTATTATCACTGTTTTCTGCCAGCCATTACCACCACTCTTGCTCCCCTCAACGCCTCCCTCACGGGCAAGCCAAAGGACCTGAAATGGGGTCCCCTTCAAGAAGCAGCCTTCTGCAATGCAAAGAAGGCCCTATCAACTGCTGCGTCTCTCACTTTTTCTATCCCACACGCCCCTCTCCTTCTCTCCACTGATGCCAGCGACGTCGCTAATGGTGCAGTACTCGAGCAGGTGGTCAACGGCTCGCCCCACCCATTGGCCTTCTTCAACAAAAAACTGTCCAAGGCAGAATCGAGTTATTCTACCTTTGATCGAGAATTGCTGGCGGTGCACTTAGCTGTCCGTCACTTTCGCCATTTCTTAGAAGGTACGCCCTTCGTCATTCGCACAGACCACGTGCCTCTGGTGCACGCCTTCACTCGATAGTCTGACGCCTGGTTCGCCCGTCAATGCCGACATCTCTCCGCCGTGGCTGAATACAATTGCACCCTTCAATACGTCCCTGGAAAAATGAATCCCGTTGCCGATGCCCTGTCAAGAAATACGTTGGCTGCCGTTCAACTGGGATTGGATTACAACGCCCTGGCTGAAGCCCAACGACAGGATCCAGAGTATCAAGAATGTAGGACATCCTGCACATCCCTCCATTGGGAAGACTTTCCCCTCGAAGATTCCAACACCACCCTCCTCTGTGACGTCAGTACTGGTAGACCGCAGCTTGGATTACTGCTCCCATGCGACGGCAGGTGTTTGATTTCATTAATGGCCTTTTACATCCCTCGTGCCGTTCTACTGCACAGCTGATGAAGGCAAAGTTCATTTGGCACAGCATTTCTAAGGTTGCTAAGGATTGGGTCCGCATCTGTACTTCTTGCCAAACTTCCAAAGTACATCGACACACGGATTCAGGATTGGGCACCTTTCCTCAACCTCAGCATTGTTTCGCACACATTCACGTTGACGTTGTAGGCCCCCTACCCACCTCACAAGGTCATCGTTATCTGTTTACCGTCATCGACCGCTCCACTCGTTGGCCCGAAACCGTTCTCATGGAAACTGCAACGTGCGCCTCATGTACATCTGCCTTACTCTCTGGATGGATTTCAAGATTTGGTATCCCTGAGCATATTACTTCTGACAGGGGAACCACTTTCACCTCTCAATTTTGGACATCATTAGCGAATCTCCTGGGCATTACCCTACATCAGACAACGGCTTACAACTCCGCTGCCAATGGAATGGTTGAACGTTTTCATCTCACCCTCAAAGTAGCTTTGATGTCCCGCTGCAAGGATTGCAACTGGTTTACTCAGCTTCCCTGGGTCCTCCTGGACCAAGAACCACTCCTAAAGACGCCCTCGACGTTTCGGCAACCGAAATGGTGTATGGCGACCCGTTGGTCGTGCCTGCTGAATTTTTTTCCTTCTACAACCTCCTCCGACGATATCCAGCGCATACGTCACGTCGTGGGAAAATTTACTCCATGCCGCCAGACTTACAAGCCCCCACCAAAGCATCACATGCCAACATACTTGCACTCTGCAACGCACGTCTTCCTGCGCAATGACACTAGCAAGTTACTGATAACGTCCCCTTGCATGGGCCCTTTCCTTGTGATCCGACACAGTCCGAAAGCATTCCTATTAAAAATTCGTGGCAAACAAAACTGTGTCTCCATTGATCGTCTAAAACCTGCATATCTTCAGCCAGATGACCCGCCTACAGTTTGCCTGTCTAGATCAGGGCGCCCTATTTAACATGTACAGTATGTCACTTTTAGGGGGGGAGCCATGTACCACCCGTGTGTCACACGATCGTACATAAATTATTTTGTATATGTTATGCTTGTATCTGCGCTCTTCCCTTGCACTAAAAAGAACCTGAATATTCATGTCTCTGGTTTTCCTCTGTAACATTGTCTGCCTTGTGAACATGAAAATGCCTGTTGCCTTAAGGTTTTGTATATAAAGGAGAGTGTTCTATAATAAAGTTACTCAGTTGATTGCTTTCTGCCTTTGAGTTGCAACATTTCTCTCGGCCCGTCACATGATTCTTACCAGTCTTTTTTGAATTACAATTAACGGTTGCAGGACGTTTCTACTACTACTACCCCACGCCGTAATGCAGTAATTTAGGTGAGGAGATACTAAAGAGTGATACAATTGTTTTATAATATATAAGGGTAAATACTCTTCTAATCTATATATGATACCAATTACATGCTCATAGAAAGTTAGTTTATTACCAAGAATTATCCCTAAAAATACACCACTGGTCTCCTGGTCCAGAGTGTGATTTCCTATAGCAACCCTTATGTTATCTGGAACTCTACGCAAAGAAAAGATTATGAAGTTTGTCTTTCTTCCATTTAAGGTTAACTTATTTGCTAGTAGCCAGTTTTTTACATGAGTTAAATCAGCAGTTAATATATCAGAGAGGGAGTAGATATTTTTATGTCTAAAATGAAGCGTGGTGTCATCGGCAAAGAGTATGGAGCTTTACCTACCTAATGATCGAGGTAGATCATTTATATAGGCAAGGAAAAATAACGGGCCTAGGACTGATCCCTGGGGAACACCTATTTTGACATCCATAACCTCTGAGAGATTGCCATCGAGGGTCTCAAATTGTTTTCGACTCGTTATGTAGGATTTTAATAAGAGTAACGCATTTCCACGTATTCCATAATGCTCAAGCTTTTTAAGCAGCACATCGTAAGACACTGTGTCAAAGGCATTACTCAATTCTAAAAAGACCGCACCAAGGTATTAATTTTTATTCATCGCGTTATAGATATTTTCGAGGTCATTAACAGCATCACTTGTACTGATGCCACGCAGAAAGCCATACTGACAGGTAGAAAAGATATAACATCCAATAAAGAAAGAGTAGAGTCGATTGTACAATAATTTTTCAAAAATTTGATTCAATAAGGGAAGGCAACTCATTGGTCTATAGTTATTGACATCCAATATATCACCAGACTTATGTAGCACAGTAACGCACGCTATTTTAAAAAGGTCAGGATCAATGCCTGAGGCAATATAACGGTTGAACAACAAGGATATAGGAAAGGCAAGTAAACTAGCATCATTCTTATATAGTTTAATAGGGGGAGAATGAATATTTGCTTTTTTGTTATTTAGCTTTTTATAATGTTGATTACTTCAAGCGGAGAAGATGGGATCAAATAAAGAGAGTGCTGATTTGAAAGAGGCAAATAGGAATGAAAATCTAAATGATTATTTTGAGGAAGGGCATCTCGGAGAGTAATGCCGATTATAGAGAAATGAAGATTAAAAGCATTTGCATTCTGTTGGCTGTCAGTAATAGTTTCGCCGTTACCACTGATGAGCTTTCTTAGTGACGTGCGCTTTTCCTTGACAGGCCTGAGGGACAAGTTTATGAGATCCCAGGATTTTTTAGCATCCTTTCGAAGTTGATCACAAGAAATATCAAAATATTTTTTCTTTGTCACGCGAATTAATGTAAGCAACACATTACAATAGTTACTATAGCATTAGGCAGTATAAGCACCCAATTTCATTCTTCAATATAAATTATGTTTAATGTTAATTGATTTAAGTAGCCCTTTGGAGAGCCACTTATTCACCAATCTTTTAACACTTATATATTTTGTTTTAAGAGGAAGGAAAGCATTCATTGAAAAAGCGGTCTATTTTATAAGTAAAGGAGGCCGCACCCAGCTGAGGATATAATAAGGCTTGACCATATTTGGACCAGTCTTTCGCCCCAGGAGTTCCATGAATTTCCTCTAATTCATTTCGCTCATATTTCTGGATTAAATTTTTATTTTCTTGTCTATATTGTTTAGTATAGGCATTAAAAGACTACAGAGAATTGGGAAATGATCTATGATATCTGCTAAGAATATTCCACTATTACTAACAATATTATTATTAGCCCAAATATGGTCGATACAAGACAGCGAGTCATTCGAACCGACTCTTGTTGGTCTAGTTATTGACGGGCAAAAGTCAAAAGATCGCATTGTGTTTATCAGTCCCCGGGTGGTCTCGCCCTCCCCTTCCCTCATTAAGCAGATCCGGTAGAGGCCACGAGACAGAAATCAGTAGTCTTGGAATAACAAGCTCTCTCTCTTAAGCAGGAACGTTGCAGAAGGGATCGAAAGGCATCAGTGTCTATCAGAAACCACACATTAGATCCTGAACCGAGCAAAAAGAAGAGATTAGTTTATGGGAGACGTCTGCCACAGGCATTGACCTACTTGCATGGATTTTTATCAGTGACATCCAGTAGCACATTTCTTAGCAACAGCCCTGAATCTGGATTGGTATTATTTTAACTAAGGATGAGGGACGTCATTCATTAATTGTTGAAGGCATTAGGTGGAGCACAATCATTGGACAGCATAGGTCGGTGGTGCTCAGCTTCGTCACTTCCCATGCATGTCCCAAGGTGTCCGTTGATATCCTACTGTATTCACATCAGCTTTTGTCGACATAGAATGGTTGTCCCCTTCATCAGGTGTGGAGTTGTTGGTCAAATTCTTGAGGGTGGGAAAGTGGGTGTCCAAAAGGCCACTAACTCTAGTTATTAGGTCCTTCATGGGCATGTTGCCGACATTGGTTTCAGCAGGCGTTGCACCCAAATGACTCGGAGGCTAACTTCCTGAGGAGAACAATCTATATCAGTATGAAAACAGGCAATGCAGTTAATTCCTCTGAGAGCTATAGACACGTTTTTTATCCCCCAATAGTTGTTGAGAACGGTGAAAAATCTTGGAAATACAGGAGGCTAGCAACAATGAGGTATGATTTGAGGGTATCATACTGTATCGTGGCCATGCCTCTGCTTGAAAAAACAAATAAGAGAATCTAGGAAGATGTCATTGGGGATTTCAGGATATAGTCTGCTTTGCTGCTTGAGCAGGTCACATCTTTAAAGCGGAACTGAATTTTGGTACGCTGAAGCTAGACAAACCCATCCCTGCTGTTGGACAGCGGGGTCGTTACAGTGGCAGCATGGCCAGATATGTTCGGGTCAGTGGTGGACAATATCAGAGCATACAGCCGACGAAGTGGTGAGCTGGGAGGCTAGCTGGGTGTTCTCTAGGTCATCAGTGTGCCAGAAGTGGCGGAATTGATACAAAGACAGTTCTCAAACAATTAACTTTAGTTAGAGACAACACAGCTATTTATATGACCACAAGTGGTCACACAAGGATGAGAATTGCACGTTTATATGCAACAGTTTTAGTCGATAGGCTGGCAGTGACATGAAAATAGATATGATAACAGAATGATAATAGAGCTTAATTTAGCTTGTTACTTTCAATGATTTTTTGACGTGGAGACTGATAGCGGTTGCCTTATAGAAGAACACGTTTGTTACAATATCTTGCATAACCTCTAGAAAAGGCAAGTGAATTCGTGTTGTTATCCACATATTAATAGCAGACAAAGTTTTGTACCATATCATCTCTAGACTTTACAGCAAATGATCAACGTTCCTAGAAATTAATTGAAATGGTATTTTTTTTTTCTTACAGAGAATAAATAATGGTAATTTAGATATACTAATATAAGCTAACGATAGGATTCTAAGAAAATTTGGTTTATCTAAATTAGATGTCTTGTAGTTAATTTTAACTAAGATTTGTGAAAAGGTTACTATAAATTGGAATGTTTTTTGAATATCCATGTTTATAGGAAAATGCGCGTGTACATTAGTCAACATAAAATCCGGCAGTCATTTAAGCAAGAAATTCCTTAAGAGTTCGTGTTGGAATCTTGAAGTAAAGCTATAAAAGAAAAAAATTAGATTGAAAATTGGAAACTTATTGGTCAGCTTGTGTATTCATTCCATAATGTCATGATCATCTATCGAAAATTGGAAAAAAAAAACGCAAAAGCTATAAAATGGATATATAAGGAATTAAAACATGAACAGCAGGGAAGACAGACATAATTCCCATAAAACAGCTAGGTTATATATTCATGTATTCTGCTAGCTCCAAAAGGGAATAGAAAAAAATAGTTTTCTGGCACTTAAGAAATGAGTAACTTTCTCAGCTCCACTCAACTTCCCTTAACTTTTCTTTATTACCAGAAATTAAGACGTATTTGATTATGAAACACAAATGGAATTGTTACGCTTCTGTTATATTCAGTCTCTAGCTGCAGACACATTGAGTACCGCTTGGAGCATCTGAATATATTTCAATTCAAATTTGTACATTAGTGTTGTGTATCTGTTGTTGAAGTATATATAAATATATTCGCATTACCATTACCAAAATTGCATAGACAAAGGTAACAAATACACACAAACAAACACATACATACACACACGCACACACACACACACACACACACACATATATATATATATATATATATATATATATATATATATATATATATATATATATATATATATATATATATATATATATATATATATATAAACACAAATGCGTGCGTGAGTACACACTTACACAAAC
>NC_090731.1:127660211-127662711 GCF_036898095.1 Palaemon carinicauda
ATTTTTTTACATCTACCGATAGATAGAATTAAATGAGTCAACTCTAGAGGATATTGGTTGATCAAACGATAATTAAAAGTAGTAATCGTTATTTTTTTTCTGGGCAAAAGAAAAATTATCTGTGTTGATAAACCTTCACAAATAAAAAAAAATCTTTTAGAACTGCGATCAGTAGACTGGGCCTTGCCTTTGCAGTGCACCTCTCGGTTTCCTGAAAACAAAAATCTTATATCACGATAGTAATTGATAATGATATATACGAAATAAAGGCGGCAATCAATCATACTACCCAGCAAATACAATAAATCAAATAAAAAAGTCATTGTTATATTCACAAGCTTAACTACTAATCATGCATATATAGTATACCGGTGTTTATGCATGACTGGCAGTTTATTACAGTTATGGTAACAAGCGCATATGAGAAAGGATAGAGATGATTATTTTTATTACCTTTGAAATTAAATTTCTCTGATTAGTATTCAAATGAGTATTGTTTTGCCAATCTTTCTGAATATTTCTTAATCTTTCTTCCTTTATAGAAGTAATTAGGGAAATGCAACAATGAGCATCCACTCAGAAGGGTTCTTTTATATTCATCCCTTGTAAATCCAATCAAAAGTAAATAGTTCATTAAAAGATTATGGATATCACTTTTCATCACTGGTACTTTGGGAAACAAGAGATATTTTTTATGATTGTTTAAGAAAATACTAAAAATTTCTCCCTTCTACTATCAGAAGCAGTTTTAGTACGATATAAGAAAAAGAAGAAGGAAAAAACAAGGAAACAATCGTTTTACTTTGAAAGACTTAAAACATACTTTCAGTGCTGATCAATATGCTTAAGAACTTAGAGTTCTACTGCCCTGCAGACCATATAAGACATTTAACTCCATTTATTTGAAGTGGTAATATTTAGAACATTAAGTACCTGGAATATAACAGCACAATAAAGAACTTTAACTTCTTGAATTAGTCGATATCTTATTGTAATTAATGTGTGTATATTCTGATGCAAAAACTCTGTTTTAGATTTTCTAAATGTTATAAGAATCTTTTTTTCTATTACCCTAATTCAACACACAACCCTTTGTCTCTTCGATACTGTTTCCATTCTGTCCTAGGATAAATAGGATTATCATTCATTTCAAGATACGATTATAATTGTATCTTAAGTAGATGCAAGGTCTTTTCTTTTTGACAAGTAGAAAATAAATAGGGAAATTGTTTTCATTACCATCTCATACACTATTTTAATCCTTATATTTCGCTTTAGAAATAGTATTTCGATTAAATATCTCTAAGAGTTATTGGCAACTGTCTCAACACATGGAAGATATCATTATGTTTATATCATATAATGGCTTCAGTAGAATCTTTTAAGTTTTCCGTACAATGTCATAGATTGATATTAACAGTAACTGCGGTGTAATATTGTTAGCTATCATTATCTCTGGCACCAGAGACATCATATAATGTAAAATCAGTCATTTCTAGCGCACTCTATGTTTGTTTCTTTATTCTAGGTGTTTTTGGTCTTAAATTTTGTCTACCAATTTATACTTAGGTAGTACACCAATGTCAGCGCACATTGCGCTTTTCCTTCCCTCTTATTTACTCTCTCTTTTTAGTATTCTTTTCTTTTTTCCAGTTAGTTTTCATGTACAATAAGTGTATATATATATATATATATATATATATATATATATATACCTTATTTATAACTGTAATCGAACAGTTTAACATGTTTTTTCAAAAAGGCCCATAAAAGAAACACAGGAAATATGAATAAATCACACTATATTTCGGTCGATAAACATCGACCCTCTTCAGGATGTAAAGTACAAGTGAAGCTTACAGTGGAGAGTGACGGTTTATATATGAAAGCAAAAGGGTGTGTTCAATTGTTCTATAGTTGTTATAATTGCTGGAAGGATTAGCCAAATTTAATTACATCCAGGTGCGTGTTCTTATTGTTGAGCCGCTTGGAGGAAGTCTTGACCTCTGATGCATGTCTGGTGGCCGGTCTCCGTGGATTATCTTCTTAATGATAGGGTTGAGAAGAGTATTGTCCACTGTGTCAGCTTTCCATTGGCCCCCACATAGGTTCATTGTGTTTGATTGATTTATGATGGCTGATTCCAGGATTTTCCTTCTGTACGGACAGGTACTCTTAAAAAGCAAAGACGACTCACTCCAGTTAATCTGGTGCCCTAAATCCCTAAGGTGAATGAAAATCCCCGAGTTTTCATACCCGTATCTAACAGATCTTTTGTGTTCGGATAATCTTTGAGATAGCGAACGGCCAGTTTGCCCAACGTACACTTTTTCACAATCCCTGCATGGTACTTTGTAAACGCCGGATTCTATCTCTCTTTTATTTTGATAAACATTAATAAGGGCGCTTCCTATGGTCTTTGGATATGAAAAAACAAAGGGGTTCTCAGTTTTGATATGATTTGTTATATTTTTAATACCTTCTATATATGGGAGTTTTA
>NC_090731.1:127667711-127671466 GCF_036898095.1 Palaemon carinicauda
ATGATGACGATGACGATGATATGATATCCAGGACCCCAATTAGGGAGGTAGTTGCGGAAAATTGCCGCACAGTGTGTTGCTAGCCACAAAGGTGTGGTTGTGTGCAGTAAAAGACAGTTCTGCAGTGTGTGGACGGCTGTCAGTGTGCCATTGATTAAGACTCTGTCCTTATAAATATATATAATCATACATATTTGGGTGTTGGTGTGAAGTTTGATTTTAAGTTTGTTAGGTTTTTTGGTTGATTTATTTGAATGGTATACGGTTATTATATATTTAAGTGTTGATAATTTGATTGTGGATTATTTATGTTGAGGATTTTAGTTTTTAAGAAATATAGTATTAAGAGTATGTTTTGTTTTGCTTGTCCTTTTGTCCAAGAGTCCAGTTGATAACGTAAGGGGAAAGTTCGTGCAGAGGAGACTATTTGTCAGTTAGTGTGATCAAGGGTGTGGGGGTTGTTTTGGCAACATCCCGCCACAATATATATATATATATATATATATATATAGATATATATATATATATATATATACACACACACATATATATATATATATATATATATGTGTGTGTGTGTGTGCGTGTATGTGTATATGTATATATATATATATATATATATTTGTCAGTTAGTGTGATCAAGGGTGTGGGGGTTGTTTTGGCAACATCCCGCCACAATATATATATATATATATATACATATATATACACATATATATATATATATATATATGTGTGTGTGCGTGTGTGCGTGTATGTATATATATATATATATATATATATGTATATATATATATATATATATATCGATAGATAGGTAGATAGATAGATAATTATCATATGAAAAAATTATGCTATGAATTATTCAGAGATTCCTTCATCATAAAAATATTATAAAGCCGTATAACTACCTACAAAGGTAGAGTACCAATTTTATTGTGTTTTGTTATCCGTGTAAATAGTCGAAAAAACTCATTATTTTACATATTATTATTATTATTATTATTATTATTACTACTACTACTACTACTACTACTACTTCTACTACTACTACTGCGTTTCGTTTCATCTAAGGTTAACGGAAATTGATAATGTAGCACATTGGGATTAATGAATGTTTTTTTTTTTTTTCCAGTAGCAGTTATGAGTGTAGCTTTTATTAAAAGTCCCAAGTAACTTTAGATAATGAAATTAGAGCCTTTGTCCTTGTTATCTAAGATATTTTCATTAAGAATTCTTTTCAAAAAATATAGTAATTAAGTTACTTGGAACTTCTTAAATCTCCTAAATCCCTACAGTTTGAGCAATCACATTTTATCTGTTGCTATTAATTCAAGGGAAATGAACAAATAATGTAAGTTTAAACTTAATTTTTCTTAGTAAGTGTAATGTTGCATTAACTATATAAACCTGCAATAGCATTAATATTGGTGTTTAATGGTAGTGTTTGTTTGCCGAGGATTTATCTTTTGTTTGCACTCCCTCTTGTTAATAGTTGTAGGAGTGTTTAAGGAGGTAATTATATGAATGAATGGAAGAGATTTTTCATAGATATAAAACGCTTATCAAATGGGATATAAATACTTTTGCTTTATTAACATTTTCTAAAAACGCAAATCTTACATAAATACAGTGATAAGGCTTGAATAGTCGAGTTTTGCCTTTGCTGAAAAACTTTAGAAAGAAAAACACCTAATTAATGTGACGATGAAATTAATTATGAAAAATTATATTCCCTATGCTTGACAATAATAATCAAATCTAAAATTAATAATACAAAGGTAGCCTGACTGTTTTGCATGCTATTAAACATCAGAATAATATTCGCTTCCATTAAGATAATAAATATTTTTTTATTTATTCTGCATATTTGTATACTAGTATGCAACCCCAGTTTCATCCAGTCGTCCAGAAAAAAAGATAAGCATTACATGAAGATTACTATAAATTCAATTAAAATGATGTCAGTAAGGAAAGAGTAAGGGATAGGGTCTTGAAAACATAAGCTGAAATTATAAATGCATTTGCTAGAACAATTCATATTGATAAAATCTAATTAGAACTCCGAGGGTCCGAAAATGTTAACATATATCTAAGGGATGAAAGAAGATCAAATGCTTGCGTGCAGTAATCCTCATTAAAAAGTGAGTAAATTGGAAAGACAAAGATAAAGAGCGAAAATGGGGATGAGAGAGCTGTATTATTAAGACAAAGGTCATAGGTCACGATGAAGTTCATCTAAGAGGTTAATGAACAAGAAGAAAACCATTATCTGAAAAATCACAGATGTATAGAGAAAAAAATATTCATACTCCGTCATCGAAATTATAATAATTGATAAATGATGCTATTAAACTATCAGATGAATATTTTAATGGTAGAAGTTCATCAATGTCAGAGGTAGATTTATTGTTTCATGAGGCTGATTACATCTATCTACAGTTACAATATTAAGCATTATAAACGTTTTTTTTTTTTTTTTTTTTTTTGTTTTTTTTTCTAAAAATTATCCTCCAATCTATAAAGATAGTCATAGAAATATATTTCTATCAGTAGAAATACGGAAGCACAGCGAATCTCTATCAGGATTTGAAGTTATCTAATACCTAAGAAGAAAAATATAGATCAGCAACCATAGTCCCTCGTTATTTCTCAAAGACTCTATTGCTGGCATAATATCCTCATAATTTTTTATAAAATTGCTAGAATATCAGTCGTGGCTTTAAGGTTAAGTTCTTCCTGAGATATCACTATGTGTGAGGATATGTAACAGTAGAGAACAACACGGTAATTATCCAAGTTTGAGTGGAGGAGTAATGGAGATTGAGATGAGAAAGGTCAAATATATAAGTGACCCTGTTGCTTAATTTCAAATGAATTATAACACAAATCGGCAGTGCTGAATTCTCGATAGTGAAACATCTGCAGATAAAACACGCTTAATAAGGCCATTTTTTATCAATAAATGATACTATTGTGACGGTAGTCAAAACACGAACGATGGCATCAGATGAATTAATTATCAGAGATGAAGCCAAACGAAATGGATGAGCAAAAACGATTTCAATTTTCAGTATTATTTGATTACTCCATGAAATTATGCATGTTTTTCTTCATACATATATCCTGAATTGTCTAAATCCATACTCTTGGAGTATGTCCCTGAGTTTGCTCGTTTTTACTAATCCTAATTGTAGGATTTTGACCTCAACAAAAAATGTATTCGTAATTATTTCTTATATTTGTACCAGCACATTCTGAAGTTCGCTTCTCTATAAACGTTCTTGTAATTCCTCCCATTAACCATTTACTTTCCATGTATAGAAATCTTTGTAAAGAAAAAAAATTAAATTCAGTGAAAATACCTCCTTACCATTATAATACATCTGTAAAACATTTTTTCTATACTAATTAGCCTATCGCCGAGTTAAATCACTGTTTCCTTCTGCTAGAATTTTATGTATTTCACCCTATTTTCAATATTCATATGTAATCCTTATAGTAATAGTTTTTCTATTCCTGTTTGCCAAATATTCAAGAGCTTGAATAATTATTCTTGTCGAATTATAATCGACTTTTACCACTCTTTGTGGCTAGATGTTATATTACTGGAACCTCAATTTTTTGGACCAGGGTTTAATTCCCTGGCCGACCAGAATCTATTATCTTTGAGTTGATTCTCCCTTGGATCACTGGTCCCGAGGTACTACTGCTAGGGTGTTATGGGATCCTTTGACTGGCCAGAAAGTACTACA
>NC_090731.1:127681966-127686966 GCF_036898095.1 Palaemon carinicauda
GTTGTAGATTTCCATCTGCCATATCCAAAATTTGGTAAGATGTAGTAAGGTTGGCGTAATAAAAGGTCAGACATAATTAAGTTCTTAGTGACTCCTTAAGTTTAACGTTGTTAGACTGCTATTGTGGCTGCACTGAAAACTGCCAAATTTCAATTAATAGTACAATATCTAGAAAATAGGAAATTATTAAGCGTTCCTAACACCGTATTCAATAATGTCAATTTCAGTCAATGTGCCTTTGTTCACTTAACCATTTTTGTATTGTTTATCCGGCAGAAAAAACTCTTGATAGCTTTCAGTATATTTTACAGATAAAAATCACGAAAGGAAAATCAATTCCATCTCATTTTAACTGATGTTGGATAATTGAGGTTTGAGAAATCAAGCTTAAAAATAGATCTTCATAAAAAAAAAAAAAAAAAAAAAAATTGGTATGGTCATAAGTATTTGTTGTTTATCCTTCTCTTAACTCGACTTTAGCAGTCCATAGTAACCAAGAACGAAATTCGATGTCTCTTAGTAGATGATGAATACAGTATAAAGAATAATAAGACATACTGCTGCTGCTCTCGCTTACTATGCTTATTCTTATACCTCATATATATATATATATATATATATACATATATATGTGTGTGTGTATGTGTGTGTCTATATGTATATGCACATATATATATATATATATATATATCGATTGATAGGTATATAGATAGATAGATAGATATATAGATAATTATCATATGAAAAAAATTATGCTATAAACTATTCAGAGATTCATTCATCATAAAAATATTATAAAGCCGTATAACTACATAAAAAGGTAGAGTACAGATTTTATTGTGTTTTGATATCCATGAAAATAGTCGAAAAAAATCATTATTATTATTATTATTATTATTATTATTATTATTATTATTATTATTATTATTATTATTATTATTATTGTTATTATTATTATTATTATTATTATTATTATTATTATTATTATTATTATTATTATTATTATTATTATTATTATTATTATTTCAAAAACTGCGTTTCGTTTCTTCTAAGGTTAACGAAAATTGATAATATAGCACATTGGGATTAATGAATTTTTTTTTTTTCCAATACCAGTTATGAGTTTATCTTTTATTGAAAGTCCCAAGTAACTTTAGATAATGAAATTAGAGCCACTGTCCTTGTTATATAAGAAGTTTTCATTAAGAATTCTTGTCAAGAAATATAGTTATCAAGTTACTTAGAACTTCTTAAATCTCCCAAATCCCTACAGTTTGAGCAATCACATTCCATCTGTTGCTATGAATTCAAGGAAAATGAACAAATAATATAATTTCAAACTTAACGTTTCTCTGTAAGTGTAATGTTGCATTGACTATATAAACATGCAATAGGATTAATATTGGTGTTTAATGGTAGCTTTTGTTTGTCGAGGATTTATCTTTTATTTACACTCCCTCTTGTTAATAATTGTAATAGTGTTTAAGTAGGTAATTATGAGAATGAATGGAAGAAATTTTTCATTGATATAAAACGCTTATCAAATGAGACATAATTACTTTTGCTTTACTAACATTTTCTAAAAACGCAAATCTCACATAAATACAGTAATAAGGCTTGAATAGTCGAATTTTGCCTTTCCTGAAATAGTTTAGAAAGAAAAACACCTAATTAAAGCGACGATGAAATCAATTGTGAAAAATTATATTGCACATGCCTGACAATATTAATCAAATCTAGAATTAACAATACAAAGGTAGCTTAATTGTTTTACATACTATTAAACATCAGAATAATATTCGCTTCCATTAAGATAATAAATATTTATTTTATTTATTCTGCATATTTGTATATTAGCATGTAACCCCGGTTTCATCCAGTCGTTCCGAAAAAAGATAAGCATTACATGAAGATTACTATAAATTCAATTAAAATGATGTCAGTAAGGAAAGAGTAAGGTATAGGGTCTTGAAAATATAAGCAGAAATTATAAACGCATTTGCTAGAACAATTCATATTGATAAAATCTAATTAGAACTCCGAGGGTCCGAAAATGTTAACATATATCTAAGGGATGAAAGCAAGATCAAAAGCTTGCGTGCAGTAATCCTCATTAAAAACTGAGTAAATTGGAAAGACAAAGATAAAGAGCGAAAATGGGGATGAGAGAGGTGTATTATTAAGACAAAGGTCATAGGTCACAATGAAGTTCATCTGAGAGGTTAATGAATACGAAGAAAGCCATTATCTGAAAAATCACAGATGTATAGCGAAAAAAATATTCATACTCCGTCATCGAAATTATGATAATTGATAAATGATGCTATTGAACTATCAGATGAATATTTTAATGGTAGAAGTTCATCAATGTTAAAGTTAGATTTATTGTTTCATGAGGTTGATTACATCTATCTACAGTTAGAATATTAAGCATTATAAACGTTGTTTTCTAAGAATTATCCTCCAATCTATAAAGATAGTCATAGAAATGTATTTCTATCTGTTGAAATACGGAATCACAGAAAATATCTATCAGGATTTGAAGTTATCTCATACCTAAGAAGAAAATATAGATCAGCAACCATAGTCCCTCGTTATTTCTCAAAGACTACATTGCTGGCATAATGTCCTCATAATTTTTTATAAAATGGCTAGAATATCAGTCGTGGCTTTAAGGTTAAGTTCTTCCTGAGATATCACTGTGTGAGGATATGTAACAGTAGAGAACAACATGGTAATTATCCAAGTTTGAGCGGAGGAGTAATGGAGATTAAGATGAGAAAGATCAAATATATAAGTGACCCTGTTGCTTAATTTCAAATGAATTATGACACAAATCGACAGTGCTGAATTCTCGCTTAATAAGGCCATCTTTTATAAGTAGCTGATACTATTGTGACGGTAGTCAAAACACGAACCATGGCATCAGATGAATTATCGGAGATGAAGCGAAACGATTTGGATGAGCAAAAACGATTCCAATTTAGAGTATTATTTGATTACTCCTTGAAATTATGCATGTTTTTTTTTTCATACATATATCCTGAGTTGTCTAAATTCATACTCTTGGAGTATGTCCCTGAGTTTGCTCGTTTTTACTAATCCTAATTGTAGGATTTTGAGCTCAATAAAAAATGTGTTCGTAATTTTTTCTTATATTTGTACCAGCACATTCTGAAATTCGCTTCTCTATAAACGTTTTTCCATTTCCTATCATTAATCATTTACCTTTCATGTATAGAAATCATTGTAAAGAAAAAAAATAAATTCAGTGAAAATACATCCTTACCATTATAATACATCTGTAGAAAAAATTTTCTATACTAATTAGCCTATCGCCGAGTTAAATCACTGGTTCCCTCTGCTAAAATTTGATGTATTTTACCCTATTTTCAAAATTCATATGTGATCCTTATAGTAATAGTTTTTCTCTTTCTGTTTGCCAAATATTCAAGAGCTTGAATAATTATTCTTGTCGAATTATAATCGACTTTTACCACTCTTTTTGGCTAGATGTTATGTTACTGGAACCTAAATTTTTTGGACCAGGGTTTAATTCCCTGGCCGACCAGAATTTATTATCTTTGAGTTGATTCCCCCTTGGATCTCTGGTCCCGAGGTACTACCGCTAGAGTGTTATGGGATCCTTTGACTGGTCAAAAAGTACTACATTCGATTCTTCTGTCTAGTTACTGTTCACTTTCCCTTTCTCACACACACATAAGAGTCCGGTATATTCTTTATAGATTATCTTCTGTCCTCATACACCTGACAACACTGAGATTACCAAACAATTCTTCTTCACCCAAGGGGTTAACTACTGAAATGTTATTGTTCAGTGGTTACTTTCCTCTTGGTAATGGTAGAAGAGACTTTTTATCTATGGTTAGCAGCTCCTCTGGGAGAAGGACACGCCAAAATCAAAACATTCTTCTTGAATAGTGCAATAGCCTCTGTACCATGGACTTCCACTTTCTTTGGGTAGAGTTCTCTTAATTGAGGGTACAATTGGGCACACTATTCTATCTTATTTCTTGTCTTCTTGTTCTGTGAAGGTTGTATAGTTTATACCAAAATATTTAATTTAATGTTGTTACTCTTCTTGAAATATTTAATTTTTTCCTAGTTTCCTTTCCTCAACTGGTTATTTTCCTTTTGGGGGTCCTGGGATTATAGCATCCGGATTTTCCAACTAAGGTTGTAGCTTAGCAAGTAATAATAATAATAATAATAATAATAATAATAATAATAATAATAATAATAATAATAATAATAATAATAATAATAATAATAATATAGAGAAAATCTACATTATTAGGAGGAGTAGGCCATAGTATATAGGTTATATGGATAAGACAAAAAGGTCTAAATGTGCAAGATTTATCATTAATCAAAGCCATGTATAAACTCATAAGCAAACTACAATGGTGATGTGTTGATTTCTATTATAAGTACAAAAAGCCTGAATTCGACAAGAATAGGTATGGGAGGATTGTAATCAACTTTTATCTCTATTTGTGGCTAGATGGTATGTCAGTGGAACTTCAGTTTCTTGGTCCTGGTTTTAATTTCCCGGCTGACCAGAAGCTATTACGTTCGAGTTGATTCCCCCTTGGGCCTCTGATCACGAGGTAGAGAGTATCCAGGAGTATAATAAACGGCTATATATATATATATATATATATATATATATATATATATATATATATATATATATATATATATATATATATATATATATATATATATATATATATATATATATATATATATATTACAGATGTAATCTTCCTCAGCACGAAGATAACTCAATATATAGTAGTCTACATAAGGAAAATTGAAAGTTATGTATATGTAGAAATGCTCAAGTTTCGTCCGCCAATGGACCTCTTCTTGGAGCGTTTATTATGCAAAGAAATATTACACACGTTTGTACATACAGGAAAGGCTTAAAATCATAAAAAAAAAAAAAAGATAAAATTACACTATTACTACCCAAC
>NC_090731.1:127691966-127699466 GCF_036898095.1 Palaemon carinicauda
AGTACTTTTGCAAAATCTATTGTAAAAGATAGCATTGAAGCAAAGCGCCTCTTGTACAGGCTTTAGTCTATCTTTTTTTAAAAATTATTCTTTGGTTCTGCTATTTTTCTACCTTAGGGAAATATGTATCATGAGCGGCATTTTAATAAGTTCAATGTTCAGTTCATTTCGCATTAAAGGACATTAAAATTCAACTCAAAAATATTTGATTAATTCTTCTTTGTTGTGATTCAAATTTTAGGAACAGAAGTATTGGAATAATTACTAGAGATAATGTGAAAACAAGATTTACTTTATTTTGTCCTTATAACCCGATTATTATTATTATTATTATTATTATTATTATTATTATTATTATTATTATTATTATTATTATTATTATTATTATTATTATTATTATTATCTATGAGAAACAGAAACCTAGTATCGATTCTGTAAAATAGAGAGAGACGGGAAAGGAAGATTATAAAGGGATGGAATATGAACTGTAAAATACAAATATCCAACATACTATATTACCACAGGTAAACTCTTTAGATAATTGTTCAGTAATATTTTACCTCTCTAAGGCAAAATATATTACAATGTGTGATCAAAGGGACCATAATACAAAAGCACCCTGCCTCAACCCAAAAAGAATGATATATGCCAAAAGATGTTAGTATATATTTTCAAGAAAAAAAAAATAAAATTATCCCATTAAACAGTGTTATATAAATATTTGTAAAATCAATAGCTTAGTTACTAACAACCGACTATCAACTTGTATAGGAGTAGGAAGTATGGAAGTAAACGTAAACACTCAAAATTTAGATGTTTGTCGGTTGAGATAAAATTGTTTTGACTCACGAGAAGAGCCGATTTGATTATATATGGTCATAAAAGGGAATAAAACCGTAGTAATCGTAACCTAAACTAAATATATATTGGTAAATCATGAATACAAAAATGATCATCAAAAACATATTTGTAAAAAAAGCGAAGAAAACATTTCACATCGATTTTCTTAAAATAGCGTTTGTTTTTCCTTTCTTCTACTACACAATCCTGACATGATCCCCTGATTTCGCGTCCCTAAATACCAAAAGCCCCTATCGCCTACCAAAGAAAGGCCTAATGCTTCTCTTGAAAGAGAGCCACCTTTTCATTTTTGTTTTCATCATCATTTTGTTTTCATCTGGTGTCAGGTGTACAATGGTAGTAGTCTTTTTCACAATAGAAAATCATGATATCAAAGGTCTTCATAGGAAAGGAAAAAGGAAAGGCATGAGTGATTATGGTTTTATGATATATATATATATATATATATAGGTATAGATATATATATATATATATATATATAAAGGACGATAAACTAATGAGATAACGATTAAAGTCAGTGATATAGTCGAAGTAGAAAATAAATGGAATAATTACATAAAACAACAAAATAGTCTAAAAAAAAAAAAATTTGTAGTAACAAGAAGAAAAACCCAGGTTGGATAACGATGGGGGAAAAGGAAACAAGTAGAAAGAACAATCAGAGATTTCAGATCTTTGTCAATGAAGATTGCCAGCATTTTACTCCAGCCTACACACCAAGCTTTCCCTCTTTCATCTGTTGAGAGTGGGTGAATCTACTATATAATAAAAATCTTGGATCCGGACGGTGATACATTCGTTAATAGTATTAGAAAGGGGATGATAAATGCAAAAATATATCTAAGAGAGGATTAAAGGGGACTCTTCTTTTAGTAGGATGAGAATTTTGAAATTTCAAGAGGACAACGATTCAAGAAGTTGGTGGAAAAGGGAAATATGGTTTTACGGTATTTCCATTCAATAGATTTCAATTTAGCGCTACCTTTGACCTAGTAAATCAAGAATTCATTATTTTCAATCTAAATCATAAGAAAGTTTCTAAACCATTTCCCTGTATTATCACATTTTTTTTTTTTAAAAATGGATTAAAAAGACTAGTTGTTAATAGACAACATAGTAATTGAAGGCGTGAAATCGATAGTTTTCGTCTTAAAATTATTCTCGTGACGTTATATTTCGCGCTATTTAAACCTGGTACGTTGTTTAGCCTTGAAAATAAGCTAGTTTCCGATGCAGATGATGTTACACTCTTTTTTTTCTTTTTTCTTTTTTTTTGGGGGGGGGGGTGGGTTTATATGTTGTTCAGGTATCAATTCAGAGATATTTTTTTTTTCTTTTTGTCAGTTTAACTAGTGGATATAGTTGATATTATTAACGTAAAAGCAATACATCGTACACCAATATCTAATTTTTCATTTCTCATAAGATCACAAAAATTAGCTATGATTCAGACTTTTTATAAAAATACACTACATAATTAATTCTTGCCACTATAAACAATTGAATTAGGTGGCTTTTCCCTTTTCTACTCGAGGACAAATTTATATTCAAAGCACTATTATCTCATAGATTTAACAAGCTTTATTTTTTGCTCTATATTTCCTGCCTCAAAAACTTCTATCATATTTATGGATATTTATGCAAATATATTAATGGATACAAAGTGCTATAACATGGTAGACCTTTTTGGAAATAATGTTTTTGTGGCGTTCTTTCCTTTAAATATTTATATGCGTATTTTGCAATCGTTTAAATCTTGAAGGAGGGCTTCGGTGATAATTTTATGTTAATAGCTTACGATTTGCTGAACATATACAAGGGATTTTTTTTTTCTAATAAATCTTCCTTTAACATTGAACCATTTCATTAGTATATACCTAGTTCCTGTAAATTTTCTTATTATTCTCACTCTATCATATTTGGAAAGACAGAATCCGATATCCAGTGCAGTCTGCCATCCAAATTCCTTTCTCATTACTTAGTTCCAATTGCACAAATTGCTTTTCCTTTGTAAACAAGGCAACCTCTTTTCACAGTCCAATACTTTCCTCTGACCCAGCTGGGATTGAGGAAACCACTTTCAATATCTTTTGTAAATGGATAATCGTTTTACCATGTAAAAAACTAAATTACCGGAGTCTAAAGAAAGAAAATGCTACTATTTTGAGACACAAGTGCCAGGGTTTTACGTTTCTAAATCTATGCCTTTGCGTATTTTGTTTATTATATTACTTTGGTAATCTTCATTATAGACAGTAATAGTTAGATTTAGGAATCGTAGGCTTTCTAGCATGTTTTAGTAAGATCTTTGAAGATATCCTATTAACGCCTTTACTCGGGATTCCATTGTGGTCAAGCAATCTAAAGATATCAAAGAAAAAAAATAGAGATAATAAACATTTGGGTCGGGATTACTTCGTAGATTTATCCAACATCCAAAGGTATAAGAGTAATTAAAATCTTATATAAAAGTTTCTTAGATTACAGTGTCTTATTTAACTCGATATGATGTATAGCACATCATCATAAGACAATTTTGATTTTTGGATGTTGTCACTAAATTCAAATAGAATAGGAATCAATAAGATGAAAAGATTATTAAATTAAATGGCAAATACTATTTTTTCAAGTATCTTAAATATAATTATGCCACGACCTAGCAAGAGCGTACATGAAATATAATTATGAAGCGTGAAGCAGGAAATAATGAATGGCGAAGTATTGAATGAAAGCCTCAAGATAAAGACAACTGGCGAAATCTAACAGAGGCCCTTTGCCCTAGTAGGTGTAAGAGTAGATGATGGGGGACCAAAAAGCTTCACTTACCCTCATGAAAATGACCAGTATCACTTGCCTGCAACCTGCTGCAGACGGCTCTTCTCGTGAGGTAAACCTACTTTTTGTCCTTTGGGTACAATGCTTACTGAAACCAGTACGCCTTGCCATACCAGATGTTGATATTTTTCCCTTGAAGGACCTGTTGACCAACGTCAACTCCTCTCTGGACAGCCCCTTCACCAGCTTCAAGACCTCCATCAACGCTGCCACTCCTGATGAAGATGACAACTAATTAACATCGACCAGAGGTGACATGAATGCTTATGACACTGATTAGTACACTGTGATGTGCCGGTGCAGTGACAAAGCTGCCCAACACCCACCACTTGCTCACTCCCCAAACAACAACCTTTATAGCCAGCTACTGGCAGCTATAGGCTGCAGTTATGCTACTACCACTCAAGATTCGGCCTGCTGCAAAGAAATTTGCGAACAGTTTTCAATCTCCAAAAACGTGTAAATAGGCTATCGCTTATGGTGGTAACCTTTACTGTCACTAATCTTTTCTTTTTACATGATGCAGGTACAGGAATGCGATTTTTGGAAGACACAGGTACTTTACTTTCTCTTCTGTCAAGGTCACTCTCTAGGACACGACGCAGCCTGTCTAAGTATGCTAGCATCTGCCTGGTAGCTGTCAATAGATCTGCCATACCTACCAATGGTTATAAAAGCATCACATTATTGTTTGGAAGCGCTAAATGCAATTGGAAGTTTCTCGTTGCTGACGCCACAGTGTCACTCCTTGGGATGAATATCCTCCCACATTTCCACCTCCTTGTTTATATCGTTAACAAAATGTTATTCAAAACAGACTCTTACTTATCCACACCTCTTCAACCTGCCTCCTCCGACCTCGTCCTTCCCATCAGTGCACCAACGGATGAGAAGTTTTCTCCCCAAAACTTTGTTAAATGCCTACAGCTCCCATTAAACATAGTTTTTATCACCATATGAAGACAAAGGAGCCAAAAAGTGTTTGTCAAATTAAGGCATCTGGGACTGGATGGCTTGGTAGCCGCAAAACATACATTCGCCAAAATGAAAGAAATGGGCCTTTACCAAAAGGGCTCAAGCCCATGGTCATGTCCCTTACACATCGTACTGAAAAAAGATGGCTTTCACAATCTGTGTGGGGATTACAGGCTACTGAACATGCAGACAAAACTGGGTCATCCCCTGAGACCGCCATCACAAGCCCCTTCTATATATACACCTTTAATTACTCCTATTTTGGCCTTCGTAATGCTGGGACCACTTTTCACCACCTCATGGATGACATCTTAGGGGACCTCCCCTTCTGTGTATGTTATAAGGATGACATACTTGTGTTCTCTTCCTCCAAAGAGGAACACCTCCGTCACTAACAGATCGGGCTCGACCACTTACAACAGAAATGCTTTGTAGTCTAGTATAAACAAGTGTACCTTCATTGCCACTCCTAAAGGAGTCTACTCCCTTCCTGAGAAGATAGCAGTCGTTCAGATCTTCCCCTCCCCTCGACCGTCAAAGTACTGCAAGAATTATTTGGCATGGTCAACTATTTTCTCCCTCACTCAAGAGTCTGACACCTTGTTCGCCCGTCGGCGCCGACATCTCTCTGCCGTGGCTGAATACAATCTTACTTTTAACATGTCCCTGGGAAAATGAATCACGTTGCCGATGCCTTGTCAAGAAACACATTGGCAGCCATTCACCCGTGACTTTATCACAATGATTGACAGAAACCTAACAAAAAGATCCAGAGTATAAAGAAAGCAGGAGATCCTGCACATCCCTCTATTGGGAAAACGTCCCTCTCTATAGATCTAACGCTACCCTCCTCTGTGATATCAGTACTGGTAGACCTAGACGCGGATACCTGATCAGATGTGCCGAAAGGTGTTTGATTTCATTCATGGCCTTTCATATCCCTCGTGCCAATCTACTGCACAGCTACTGAGGGCTAAGTTCATTTGGCATGGCATTACTATGGATGCAATGGATTGAGTCCATGTCTGACTTTATGTAAAACTTCAAAAGTACATCAACACATGGATTTAGGAGTGGGCACCTTACTTCATCCTCAGCGTTGTTTGGCCCACATTCACATCAACATAATAGGTCCCCTATCAGCATCACAGGACAACATTACCTGTTTACCGTCATTTACTGCTCCACTCATTGGTTTGAAGCATTTCCGATAGAAACTGCAACGTCCACCTCATGTACATCTGCTTTACTCTCAGGATGTATGACAAGATTTGGTATCCCTGTTCAATATACTCCTGACAGGGGTACCACTTTCACCTCTCAATTGTGGACATCATTAGAAAATCTGTTATGTAGCTAAGCAATGTATATTTTCCTGCACAACAACACTAGCAAGCTACCTCTAACACCCCCTTACACAGGCCTTTTCCTTGTGTTTCGTTACAATCATGCTTTCTTATGTAACATTTGGAAGCGCCAAATATAATTGGAAGTTTTTTGTTGCTGACGTCACATTGCTCCTCCTCGGAATGAATTTTCTCTCACACTTCCATCTCCTGGTTAATGCCATTCACAGAGGACTGGGTCTCCATTAAAACCAGCATATTTTCTACAAGATGACCCACTTGTAGTACGTCCCTAAGGAGCAGGGCACCCCATTTCACATGTATGTCTCTTCAGGGGGGGAGCCATGTACCGCGCGTGTTTCACAGACGCTCGTAACAATATTTTCACCTCACTGTTAACAGAACTTGTTCAAGCCTGTCTGTTCATGGATTTTTATGTTTGGATTTTTGTGATCTTGTTCTGTAACTCTTGTATATAAACGCACTCTATTGAAATACAGCTACTTGCATTCACCTCGCCTCTTAGTTATCCCCTTATGAATCACTCCTAGGAAGAAAATGCATACAAGAATGTTGTGCCCAAATATCGCTACTTTTTACAGTAGATAGTATTTCAACAAAATTTTAAATTTGAATCATCAAATATCTAAATTATATAATTTAGTATTTGTCTGAAAATAGACGATATATAGTTTGTGGAATTATTTTGCAATATTTCAAATATCCTGAATGAAAAATCAAAATGAGGATATTAACACAAAATAAAACTATACCTTGATAAAAAAAAAAAAAAAAAAAAAAAAAAAAAAAAAAATAATTTTCTATTTCCGAGAGTAGTGATCATCATGATATCATGTGACCTAATGAAAAACAAGCAAGACTTTAAGAGCTTTTTAACTCTACTGAACACTAAAAAAAATATTAAAGACCATTATTTGCATGAAGAAAACTAAACGATCTATTAAGAAGACTGTGTTTCAAGCATGAATAGAGAACATTATGAAGCATGCAGGTTAGAATTTCAGCTCCTTGACAATTCAATGAAGATCTTAATCTTAAAACAGAGAACTCAAGAGTCAGGCGACGTCATTAAGTAAACCGCGCTAAGAGTGCTTTGTCGCTAATGGCCATTCCAAGTTTCACCGGGTGCTTAAGCAGAGGGAATGCAACTAGGTCAACCCTCCTATCAAACATTCCCTAGAGTCACTCTCATCAAAAGAAACTCTAAAATACAGAGTTAGCAGAGAAACAGTAGAAGGAGGAAGCAGAAAAGAATAAGAAAAAAAAATTAAGAGGACTACAAAAAGGAGAGACGTAATATTCAATTCCTTCAGATGATAACAACTCCCATATAACACATCAGAATTAGAGATATGAAAAATAAGGTCATATATGAGTTAATAACAACAGGGATTTTATTGAAAGAATGATCAAGATAAAAAACAATAGGAAATATTAATTTTGTTTTTCGTCAAAGGGAATA
>NC_090731.1:127704466-127706966 GCF_036898095.1 Palaemon carinicauda
CACTTTTATTTTCATTTCAAATGAAAGTTATCTATCCCGGATTTCCTTTTTCAAACCGGAAGAAACTGAGAAAGGAAGAAAGGAGACAACATAAAAACGTATTTTTTTTTCTTTTTTCTATTTTATACTCCCTCAGATTTTTCTTGCGGTAAAGTAGAGACAACGATATAATAATTTAACAAGAGGGTAATGACAATAAGCCCCACCTATGGCTTTTTCTTTCTATTTGAAAAGTGCATATATATATATATATATATATATATATATATATATATATATATATATATATATATATATATATATATATATATATATATATATATATATATATATATATATATATATATATATATATATATATATATATATATATATATATATATATATATATATATATATATATATATATATATATATATATATATATATATATATATATATCTTAGTCCAGCACATTATGATTCTCATTATTGCAACTTTGTGGCATCTGTTCATTTTCTAAGTGGATCTCTTTCTGCATATTGTTCAGATAACTATAAGTTTCTTTGTAATCGTTACTTATACATAGGGAAATTAATTTTAAAATTGTGATAAATAAAGAACTTTCAATAAAGACTGATCAAAGTACTAATCAGAAGTTTGGTTTTATTCTAATAATCTATATAATTTTATTTTTTTGAATAAAATACATTAAGCAATGGATCATTTCTTTACTTGCATACTGTTTTAAGAACAAATGAGTGCTACACATAAATCCTGACTGAAAATAAAACTTTTTAGAATTTAAAACTGATGGAAAGAAAAAACCGTAAATTCTTCCATTATCGACGTCAGTCATCTCTAATTTTCAACCCTTTAAGTTAAGCAGCTCAACGTTATCGTTACTTAAGATAGCATCTTTAAATGTAAGCAATTTTGTATCTCTGAAAGCTTAAATGGCTTGCCACCAGCTGAGATCCCCTCCCCTCCCTCTCTCTCTCTCTCTCTCTCTCTCTCTCTCTCTCTCTCTCTCTCTCTCTCTCTCTCTCTCTCTCTCTCTCTCTTCTGTTTACTCAATTTCTGGTCTGCAGATTATATTACGGGAATTTGCATTAACCTTTTAGGCTCAGCAGCCTAAGTTTAGCGGAAGAGGAGTCCTGTGTAGCTCTCTTTCTTAACAGGGTGTAGCAGCTTCATTGCGAGAGTCTTATTTTCTTTATTAAATCCTCATCAAACACTTATAAGTAGACTGATATGCTGTCATAGATCATCTAAGAGAGTTTAATACATATGAATGGCTAAAATATAAAGAGGCATCTAGTTAAAAGCATTTTGAAAGTATGTTTGTGTAAAGGGATGTGTTGGTGTACCTAATTGGAATGCGTGATCCTTGTTTTTGATGATTTTATGCGATTAAATGTATATGGCTTTCTCTCTCTCTCTCTCTCTCTCTCTCTCTCTCTCTCTCTCTCTCTCTCTCTCTCTCTCTCTCTCTCTCTCTCTCTCTGTATATATATATATATATATATATATATATATATATATATATATATATATATATATATATATATATATATATATATATGTATATATATATATATATATATATATATATATATATATATATATATATATATATATATATATATATATATATATATATATATATATATAAGTCCCGCTCAGCTATCACCATTACTCGGGTGGATTGGAGAGAAAGTATTCATATATGGTGGGAGGCTGGTGCGTAATCTTATCGAACTAAACATTTAGCCGTCAAAACTGACGGGTGCCGTATACTAGTATTTCAGAATGAGAGAGTCAAGAGACTGATTTGAAAATACACATAAATAAACGAAGGATGTTTAACTAACGTGATTCGAATGTTTATCCAAACTCATCCCGTAAATGTTCATATAAACGATATTTAAAAGGTTTGTTATTACTAAACTGCATAAACAAACAACATAACGAAAGGGTTATAGAATTACGTAAATAGTTCGTTGGTGAATGTAAACAAAAAAACAATTTCTTTCCATCTCAGGTATGATAAATAAGGAAAGGACTAATCAAAAAAGCATTTTGTGTCAGATTATCCTACAGATAATATATATTTCCTAAAATTTACTTTCGCTAAAATAACTTTCTGGAAAATTATATATTCGAAACCTTTGCCTTAATCTTCATAAAGTAAATAAATGGCTTCTTTGGGAATGTGTTTGTAAGATATTTTAGAGGAACTGCTGCCAAAGTTTATCACATGGTTTACTGGATTTAAATTGAGCCTGTTACCTGACAGAGTGGAAAGAGGTTGGAGAGACATAAGGCACTTCATATTCTACTCGAGGAATGTCTGGTTCTCTATGAAAGTGACTCAAAATCTATTCTAGACTAAGAAGTGTCATAAAGACAAGAAACATTCAGAGCACCGAATTCTTAATAATATTATCCTTGTGCTTCCTATGCGACGGTGAGAAGTCTTCAAGGAAATAAGATTAGTAACTCTGCACGCCAGTTTTGT
>NC_090731.1:127714466-127719466 GCF_036898095.1 Palaemon carinicauda
GATACTGTATTGTTGTTATTAGGTAGACATTTTCAGTGGGTTCCTTGTTACCAAGAGCCAAAATGGCTCCTCCTCTCGAATCCGTGTGGATTGTGGTATTTCCATTTGGTAGATGGGCCGAGTCTTCTAGGGCTTTGGTAATCACCCCTAGCTCAGTTTGTAGGGCGGAGGCGTAGTTTGAAAGCCTCCAGTTTTATCAGTAGCCTGATGGAATATTGATTGCTGCTGCTGCTGCTACAAGGATATCACAATCACGTGATCAATCAGTATAGTAGATGTTGGGGGTGAGGTGTTGCTGATTGCATTTTTGGCTACTGCTGTGAGTTGTTCTGGCGTGCAGAGAGCTTTACTTGCTTCTAGGAGGATGGTAAAGTTATACTAGAAAGGGTCTGGTGATAATAAGGCCGGAGTGATGTAGCCATCGTGCTTCCATTGCTCCTTTGTCTGGCAGGCTTCATTTTGCATTTGCATTTTTCAAACTGTATCCAGCAGTTTCTTTGCGTGTGTCCTTGGAGGACCAATCTCCTTCGCCAAGTGGAGGAATCTTTTGAGTGTGTTCTTCAGAGGGAAGTTTTTGTGTGCTTTGATTAACTTGAATATAATGTTGCTATTTCTGATGTCGATCCTAGCTGAATAGGAAATTGGATTAGTTTCGGCTTTCAACAAGTAGAGTTTGGTCCACATTGGAGAGCCACGGATGAGTCTAATGGCATTGTTCTTTAATACTTCTAGGGAGGCTTTTTGATTTTCTTTCAGTGAGGTCGGCGCAAGGGCAGCATAGCTGCAAAGTCGATGTGGGATTGAATCGCTTGAATTTAGAACAGTCTTGAAAGACTGTTTGATACTCGTTGTTTGAGGGAGTTTATTCGTTTCATAGCTGAGAGGCTTTTTTTCCACTTTGAGGTGGGTTACTTCGTTGAGAGGTGATAAAGTTATGTGGATGACTACTCTTAGATACATGATCTGTTTCACCCATTCTTTGGGTTGCCCATGAGGGTAAAATTCAGAGGGTCTCTGGGTATTTGATGGCCATGACTTTGGTCTTGTTGGTGTTGATTTTTATGAAAGATTCTTTGCATTTGGCATGGATCATGTGCAGTGCCATCTGGGTGGTTTTGCGTGAGTGCTTTCTGTAAGCAGATAATACTTTTGTCATCAGCGTATATGAAGATCTCCACTCTGTTTGGGAGGTCTACATTGGCAAGATTCTCCATATGTAAGTTGAAAAGACATGGACTAAGTATGCCCCCTGAGGACTTCCACTTTCCTGGTGGATGAATTCGAAGGTATTTCCTTGGAAGGTGACCGTGGCTTCTCAGTTTTGAGTGTAATTCTAAGTCCATGCCATAGGTATCCTTTTACTCTTTTCTCTAGCTCAAAAGCTTACTCAAGATCAAGAAAGATGAAAAAGGTTTTTTTTTTTGTGAGGACATTGATTGTACATTCTTGAGTATATTTTCCATTGTAGTGCTTAGTACCATCCGTTCAGCGAATTTCTCGGAACAGCTAATTAAAGCTATGGGTTGGTAGGCATCTGGTTCTTTAGGTTTTGGGTTGTGTTTCGTGTCTTGTCGGTTTCACGTTATTGGTTGGACTCTTTCGGTGTGTGTTCTGTCGATTAAGTGCAAGTATATCAGTTTCATGGTACTTCCCGTATTCCTTAGCATACTG
Source organism: Palaemon carinicauda (assembly GCF_036898095.1). Classification (NCBI taxonomy): domain Eukaryota; kingdom Metazoa; phylum Arthropoda; class Malacostraca; order Decapoda; family Palaemonidae; genus Palaemon; species Palaemon carinicauda. The sequence continues at coordinate 127,716,138 of NC_090731.1, forward strand.
TAATTGGTTGGGTCGGCTTCAGGGGTAGTGTCTCTTTTGCCTTTTGTGAGAGCCGTTTGAGTTCCTTCATGGTATAGGGGTTGCCAGTGTCATCTGTTATGGTTCAGGCTGCTTAGATAATGTTGTTCCTGATTAGCAGCAAAGTGTTCCGTATATTTATGGTTTGCAGGGGAAGAATTGTGCTTTTGGCTCGGTCAGCAAAGCTATTTACAATTCTATTTGCTTCTACTAATGGGTCTGGGTATGATGTTTTTCCCAGAGATCTTGTTGAACCAGCCCCAAATCTTTGCTAGTTATGTGGTGTTTTCATTTCGTGACACCATGAGCACCACTTGTCTATTTTCACTGCCAGTCTTACTTGCAAGGAATATTTAGTGATTTCAGCGAGTAGAGAATGCGGTTATCAGTTCTGTGTCTTCTGAAGAGCTTTCTTGGATTTATCTCCTTGATGCGGCTGTTCTGGTACCAAGCTATGTTCCTGAATATTTTTTTCTGAAGCATAGATATACTGGCGGCAGCAACGAGCTGTTTATTGAAATCAAGTGATAGGACGGAGATGTCAATGTGACGGTTCTTTATTTATTTGCGAGCCCATTCCGTCATAGATTGTTCAAATCTTACCTAGTTTACGAAGTCTCGGTTCCACCTTTTTTATTGGGTGGGGATGGAAAGGCGTGGGTATTTCTCACGTTCGACGTCAGTTTCTATTGCAAAGTGATTACTTGTTACCATGGGATGCAGTTGCCAGTTAGCACCTCTTTGGATGGTGCTTGACGGGAAGGTGAGGTCTAAACAACTGCCCCTTAGATGGGTTGCGTCTGACACATTATTCAGCAATGTTACGTCTGGATATTCTTGCTGGAGCCTATGCAAGTATCGACCTGTCTGGTGTTTTGCCAATATTGAGTTCAGGAACTGGTGATGGGCATTGAAATCGCCTACAATGATTGTATCATCTTCAGATGCAGCGCAGGCAAAGAGCCCCTCTGCATGATACTTTTGTTTGAAGATTTGTAGACATTATGGATTGTGAGGGTTTTGGCTAGCAGAGACACCTGAACACGGGATTTCTGTCTTTGTACCACAGTCGATGTTTTGTACTCTCTTTGAGGGGATACATTTCTTGATGAGAGTAGTTAATCCTCTCTTTGTTGGTGTTTGATACGTGGTATAACTTTGTATCCTGAAAATGAGAGAGGTACATTATCACTTAACAAGTCTCTTGCAGCCCAATAATGTCTGGAGTTTGCCCTGAGGTTTGGGATTGTAAGAGGGTGAACTTGGATCTGAGTCCACAGGCATTCCATTGTAGCGCTTTTACTTTGGTGTTGTTGAGAGTTTCTTCGTTGGTGAGTGTGATTACTTTTACTTACTTTGATAGCAGCTTTTCTGGTCCCATACAGCAGGAGAACCCTACTCTCTACAAGACCTACGTTGTCGTTTATACCTTGTTCGTTCAGAGTATTTATCGTTTCAGATCACGTATTGTTCCTTTACTGGTAAATCATCACTGTTGTATGATTTTTTAAATAAGAAAGTCTCCAGTTTCCTCTTGAAAGCCTTAATGTCTTCAATCATTCGAATGTAGATAGTCTTGGGGCCACATATTTAAAGGCTCTAGAGTCTAAAGTAGACATATCTAGGTTCCAACAGTTTGAAGCCATCTGTAAATAATCTCGTGTTGACACGATTTGTTGGCTGCACAATATGTAGCAATTCTCTTAAGTATTTTGAACGACCGGTTCTGATAACTTGGTGGGCTATTGTACATATTCTAAATTCAATTTTCGCTTTGATCGGCAGCCAGTGTAAATAGATTAGTATGGGTGAGATCCTTCCTCTAGCTGGAACACCTTTTATCAGTCTTGCTCCTCTGTTTATTATGTTTAGTAATTTCTTAAGTTGCACTTTTGGTAAAATGTGATAGATAGAGATGCAGTAGTCAATCCTGGTAATAACACACTTTATCACAAGTTTCTTTACAGAATTTTCGTTCAGGTATTTTTTTTATTAACGCAATATTTCTTAGATGATAACCAGCAGTTTTCATTACATTATTTATTTGGGCATTTAGAGACATGTTACAGTCAAGAAATACACCTAGATCTCGAACTTTACTAGATATCGGCACCAAGTCATTATTTGTTCATTTGAATATCACACAAGTTTTTCACGCAGTTTCTCTTACCCACCACCATGAATTCCGTTTTGTTCTCATTTAATTTTAGTTTTTTGAATGTCATTCATTCTCCAACACTATCAAGGATGTGGTTTAGAGTTTCAGTAGTGTCATGTATATCATTTATGGAGAAGTGAAATATGAGTGTCATCTGCAAATAGTTTGAACTTAACGCCATGCCTTTGTAGCATTTTCGATAGACCAATAGTATAGATGCAGAATTAGATTGGGCCAAGTACACTCCCCTGGGGTACCCCTCTGTTTAAGGGTTCATATGATGAATAAGAGTTTCCAATTTGTACACAGCAATTTATACCTACTAAGTAATCTTTTAGGTCTTCGAGGGCTTGATTTTCAACACCGATAAACCGTAGATCATTTAGTAGCAGTTCATGCAAAACTTTATCAAAAGCAGTACTGACATCGAGCAGTATTAAGATACAACATTTATTTTCATCCTCATTTCTAGCATATCTTTTACAACAGAGCAGGTGGCTATCTCCGTAGAGTATAGTTTTCTGTACGCAGACTGGCTGTCAGGCAAAGCTTCTATAATTCTAATAGACTGACTAGTTGTTCAAGAATTACATATTCAAGCACTTTTGAGACAAAGGATAGATTTGAAATAGGTCTACATTAGTTTAATTCTTGGTAGGCCAGTGCATTTTTCAGAACTGGTGTGACTACAGCCATTTTCTCCAAATTAGCAAGCTTACATCCATCAATGCTTGCATTTGCTATTCTCGGTATTATTTCGGCTAGACTAGCAAAGTCTCTCTCTCCAATTACTTCAGATATTGGCATACGATCGATCGCACGGTTTGTTTGCTTTGCTCTCTTGTTAATTCTGGTGATGTAATCTTGTGTTATGTTATTAAATCGTATTAATTTTGTCTATGTGCCTGGTGTATAGTTAATCTGATGTTGAGCATTTACAAATGACCTGGTTATATTCTTAATTTTATTTTTAATGAATACTAGAAAATTATTTGCTAGTTCCTGGTCACTGTATCCATCAGGTAGTTTCTTTTCTTTTACATTTCCCATTATACCATTCAGAAGACGATATAACTTATTTATGTCCGTTGCTGTTTCCAGGATCTTTCTCTTATAGCATTCGCTTTTTTTTTCCTTCTTAGAAGGTAGTTAC
>NC_090731.1:127731966-127736966 GCF_036898095.1 Palaemon carinicauda
TTTAAGAGTTAGCGTTTCATGTCAAATTAGAATCTGAGCAAATTAGGACAAAAGAAATGAACATTAGTTTTCAAACAAGTTCATAATCAGAGAGCCCTGAATATGGATGACAAAGGCTGGGATATCGTAATGAGTGATTATCAAGAAAAAGAGAGAGAGAGAGAGAGAGAGAGAGAGAGAGAGAGAGAGAGAGAGAGAGAGAGAGAGAGAGAGAGAGAATATCTTTAAAGAAGTGAACTGAGTTTTTCCATAAAGAGAAAAATAATATTCTTTCTGATATCTTCCCTACTCAACCATAAAACTTCTTATAATCAGAGAAAGGAGAATTTTCCTTTAATATTTCTACAATTGCTTATTTTATACTTCATAATACAGTTTAAAATCATAAATAAAACATTAAATACATGTTTTGCTTCACACTTTTTTCTCTTTCCTTCTCTCTCGTGTCTAGAAAGAGAGGCGAGGAGAGAAAATTGGACGTTAATTTCAGCCTCTTGAGTGTGAGACGACTCGATTGTCTGTTGCATTTTTCTGCCAGTGGCCTGGTAAAAAGGGGGGCTGCAGACAAGTGGTTGGAAAGAGGATTAGGATAGAAATTATAAAGGTTTTGTTACGAGAGGAATTCGGAGGAGTAGGATTATGAAAGGTCGATGATAATAAACGGCGAAAAGATAAAGAAGGGAAAATAAATACGAAGGAATTAAATACAAAAACATATCGCTAAATTAATGTTTGTGAGATAAGGAAAGAGAATGAGGAGGGCAACATACGAGTTGAAGATTTAGAAATAGTCAAATTTAGATGAAAAAAATTCAGTAATAAAATCACCCTGAAGTCCTTTCGTCAGGGAAGAAAGTATTTCAGGTTGAAAATAATTAATATTAACATGCATCCAAAGAATGAAAAGAAATGAATCAAGTCACGTGTTGAGAAGGACGTTATAAATAACAAGGAAAAGTAACTTGACTTAAGCAAAATGGTGAACGAAAATGTTGTTAACCCTTCTAGGAAGAGAGTACAAGTAAAATCAAATAAATCATAAAGAAGAAAACTATTTAAAATAAAAGAAAAACAAGACGACGAAGGAGAGACAAGAGAAACCAAAGACGAGACGTAATCGCATCATTAAAGATAGGCTACTTTCTGAGGAGAAAAACAGGCATAACTCCGAAGACTTTCCACCTTTGGTATTCTTGTGGAAGGCGTAACCCAAAAACTGTTTTCACTTAGTTTATGGCAATCATTAGTAACATTGTAGCACAGTTCGGCAAAAAGACCAACAGGATACAAAAAAAAAAAAAAAAAAAAAAAAAAAAAAAAAAAACAAGAATATCTCCTGGGTAGCAGTAAGGGTGAAACTCTTAAATACAGTTCTCGGTAAAAGTTTCTCTATTCGAGTCACAGAAAAAATAGTGAGCATCTGTTACTACAAGGAAGAAATGTGTGACGTAATGGTGTCCACTGGTTGAAAGGCGAACTTCCAACAACCATAACAAAGACTTCTTTGATGACGATTTAACGACCTTTCCTCTACCTTTTTAATACTACTTCCCTTTTTATTCTTCCTTTTTCAGAGTATCGTCTCAAATTATCTCTTTCTCAGCAGCACTTCATATATTTTTGTTTTACATGGTTTGCAGATGAATAACTGTATGTTCATAAGTAAAGGGCCGAAAAAGTCACGAATTCGGCTATAGAAGTTCGTTAGGGCTAAGGATTTTAAAAAGAAAGGAAAGATGAAAATTTGATATAGGACTGGTGTTAACCTCACGGGAAAGGGAAGAAAGTTGGTTGTTATGGAGAGAAGAAAAATTAGGATTTTTTGTATACAGGAGTCAAAATGTAAAGGGAAGGTACAGTAAATCTTAGGGAAGGATGTAAAATTTAATACACAAAGATATATACAACGAAAACTAGATTAGGAATTATTCTCCATCCAAATTCTCAGGAGAATGTCACAGACGTCCACCATACCATTAACAGGCTCATTGCCTTAATTTTAGTGAATGATATGATATTGAGAGAACTGACGATAAGACATACACCTCGAAAATGACGCAGTGTTCAATTATACAGCTTGTGCCAGAAAATATACTATGAAATGTTTCGCGGAAAAAAACTCTATACATGATGAATACTCAGTATTTAAGATAAATGTAAAAGTCAAGAACTGATTACATTATTCGCTTTTCTCTGTCTGTCAAGTAACTACAGTGATTTACCAGGAGCATAAATCTACTCTCATCAGATGCCATGAAGCCATGTGAAAGGCACAACTTGCTAATTCTCAGATACTTTTCCACTAAAGACCTTAATATTGGCACTCTCGAGATCTTTGATTTTTGGGTCAGCTCCTCACTCTTTCGAAAGGCCGACATTCGTGACAGAGCAATGGGCATCCTCAAAGAGATCTCTTGTTTACTGAAAGATATCCAGATGTATCTATTATACATATAGAGAAACAACAAAGTTACCATTTCAATAACTGAAATATCCTCCGAAATTAACAAAATACCTAAGAAATGATTTCAAACTGAAGATGATGATCTCCTTTTTTACAGGTTATGCATCGCAAAATGCTGAAATAAAAATAATAATTCTTGATCTCTTTTGCAATGTGTGGACAACCTCACAAAACAAGTGACCCCATTCAGAGAAGCGATCCATGCGCTAATATCTCTGAGCCATATACCACTGATGGATTTTTCTTTCTTTTCTCACACAGTAACCAATTATACCACGGTATACACTGCATTCAGAAATATAATGTCAGAGAACAAGCCAATCCGGCCAGTAATGTGTGATTAGGGTATGGTTTATATTGGTGTTATTGTTCAGAACAACAATTATATTGGTGATTTGTGCCCAATGTTGAGAATGTTCCACATCACTAAAGTAGACCTTTGCTGCGCAGGAAAAATTGGTAATGTCAAAGACGATACTCTAATTTTATGAGATATTTGACATGAATGCTCAAGTAGAAGCATTATATTTGTGCTCTCCAAGGTAAGCTCATTGTATCAGAAGTTGCTGTATGCCTTATTTGGAAAGCATTCTAGAACTCTACTGTAAGGAATTAGTATGGAAACATAGTCAAAAAGACGGTCTTGTTTCCGCCTCATATCCCACTAATGACATCACCTGATCATCCATAGATCACTTCCGATACTGTTATTAGGTTGTATCAATAATTTTAGAAAAAAGGAAGCAAATGCAATTTGCAGCAATTTTCCTTGAAATCTAAACATCTCGGGAGGCTGATAGACTGAACACTATATAACAAATGTTAAACCATAAAATCATATCCATATATGGGTGATATTATCTCTAAAGATATAAGTCATGGTAGCGTAAATTATACGTAGTACCCAGGATTGCCAATTGTTCAAAATCAAAGGTCAATTACTATCCATACACGTCTCTCTTACCTTACTATGGCCTTCAATTTCCATTTTACCAGCAAGGGTCTTTCCAGTAGTACTTCCATTTCCTACTTATGCCTATAATTTCACTCTTCACTATTTAAAAGAAAAAATGTGTTATATATGATCATGCCAATACCCCAATTCTATTTTTACTATGTTGCATTTATTTCAGTAAGTGTAGACAAGTTTTATGCATAAATTGCAGATGCCCTCTAAGTTACAGCTTCTTGTTTCCCTTCTGTCTTCCACCTCCAACTAAGTTTAGTGTACCAACGAAATGATGTTTCACATTGCTCTCGTGAATCATTCGCTATCTGCGGGCACAACTAACGAATAGGGGACAAACAAGGCTTTACGCAAGACAAGAAGTATGCAAAATCTTAAGCGGTTAAGAAATAGATGAAAAAACATTCACCCCCTTTTCTTTTTCTTTAATTCTTAGTATCTAATTATTTTTCTGGGAGAGGGGTGCTACAGGTCAGGGTGTTTTATTAGATGGACCAAGAAATGAGAGTTATAGCAAGGGCCACTCGAAGAATAGAATTGACAAAAAATAAGCCGCTATTACATCCGATGCAAAAATAATTCAAATCAAAGTGAATGGGAGAATAATACACGTAACCAGTACTGCGTTTCATAAGCAATCAACAAAAGTGCAAATTGCATAGATTAGCATAAAAATCACCAAGTATTGAAACAGGGAAATAGAGCAGAGAAAACGGTAAAAAATGCTATTTTTATTATGAAGTCAAGTTCTATATATATATATATATATATATATATATATATATATATATATATATATATATATATATATATATATATATATATATATATATATATATATATACATATATATATATATATATATATATATATATATATATATATATATATATATATATGTGTGTGTGTGTGTGTGTGTGTGTGTGTTGTGTGTGTGTGTGTGTGTGTGAGCGTGTGTGCGTGTGTGAGTGTGTGTGTGTTATGAGCTTATCGGTCAATCAAAAGTGCAGGAATGGATAACGATTGGCAAATCTCAAATGGTACACAATACTGATATCGTTCTGTTTTTCATGCTTCCTTTATTATGCATTTCATTTCAATAAACTTGCCATTAAATATGATCTCGCTTTTAAAGTTCTTATCCTTTATAAAATATCTACTAAAAGTAAGCGCATATCAGTGTTTACAAAATTTAGTGAATATCTGCCTTGTGGCCCATGAGAAAGTTCACACCTTCGATGAACATCCTGAAAATCCATTGTAAATCCTGTTATTTTCCAATAAGCAAAATATTTAAATGTCGTTTCATATCATATGAAAGTACATAATTGACTTTTCAATAAGAAAAATATTAATTTGCGCGTTATGTTCATATACACCTGCTCACCCAAAACGAATAGTAAAATCTTACATTAATTGTTACAAGTAAACTACCTAACAAATATATATGTTGTTTATTCTTTCTCAATAACCTTTTATACTAAGTGTGATAGGTGTTAAACATTTTTCTTTAAGAATTTATGTCAATTCTGATAGAAAGTAATTAAAATTGCCAGATGTTATATCAAT
>NC_090731.1:127741966-127746966 GCF_036898095.1 Palaemon carinicauda
TACCATCTAAATGTTTCAATTTCCATCTTTGAGGCATTTTTTATTTTTAAAACATCCATGATTTTTTAATCTTACTTCTATGAATATGTTTCAATAATTTAATATTTGGGAATCATGGTCAAATAACTTACGTTTTTACAACAAAATTTATCTTCCAATTGATTTCATTAATATATCTGTGTCTTGAATTTATTTAAGATATATATAGTTCATTTTTCTTAGCATCCCTCCTACCTCAAACTGTTTGCTTCAAAAGAATTTTATAACCTTTTGTCCTAAGGAAGTGGACGAAAGTATTTTATGGAACACGTTTCATAGTCTATTTTTTTATCGTTCCTGCAAGTTGTGAGGAGCATGAAGCTAAGACAAGCCCGTCATTATAATGAATCATAAAAAATAAATACCCAAAAACCTTTAGACATTATTTGTCCTTTTCACCAGTTCTAGGTTTTTTTTTTTTTTTTTTTTTTTTTTTTTTTTTTTTTTTTTTTTTTTTTAGGAGACTCACCTGGCAGGGGTTTGCGGACTGTGGCCGAATGTAACAGACTGCCTGGTGTCCAAATACCAACCACACTCCACAGAAAATATAAAACGGCGAATACCCAGAAATCTTGGCAGAAGGATTGCAGTCAGGAGAACTCGGCACTCGGCACCACCCCTCGATTTTTTATACTGGGTAAAGGGACTAAGCCAGATCCTCAAATTTCCCTATTATCTTTTCTTGCCTTGAGCTTGCTGAATAGATATGACCATAGTATGAGCTTTGATTTAATTTTTGGGAAAATCAGCACTCTATATCAAATATCTCTATCTTCTTCAGGTAAGATCTCTTTAAGCTTAAGTAAATTTTAACAACATCAAGAAAGAAAAAAAAAATCTTTAAATCAACTCTAGGATGGTAGACAGGACACAGTGTGAGAGGAAATGTATTGAAGATTTTTTTTTTTTTTTTAAATTCATATGCAAAGTGAAGAAATAGTAGGTTGAGAATAACCTTTAATGTGAATTTACAGTCCTACAATAGCCAGACTAAAGATGATAGGAAACTCTCCCTTCTCTCCCCATAAAATGCCCACACATTGGACACTCCCACAACAATAGAACACACATATATTACCCACATCTTGAGGAATTAAAGTAACAAATTGAACAGATATTATAAATAGTGAAATATTTACCATATAAAGAACCTATTGATCCCAATCAGGGATAATTGAAAGATGATTATCTATATTCAAATGGAAGCTACTGGAGAGTATCAAAATCAAATAAATTACAACTAGTTATATCATAACAAAATAAACAATGCGGATGATTCAGAATGTAGCTTTTAAAAAAAAAACAGGGCTGCGGGCCAAAGATCAATGAGCATTTGTTAACTTGAAAACTGTTAATGCTTCAAAGACACATTCTGTTTACAAAAAGTATTACAATTACCATTTCCTAATTAGCGCTATTTTTTTTTTCAATAGCAGCCAGTGCCAAAAAGTTTTTTTTTTTTTGTAAAAACGGATGGTTCTGAAGAAAGTGCACCTTTGCAATTGAATGAATTATTTTGCACTCAAAACCCAACACAAGCACTGGAACTGGAGTAGTGCTACATATCCAGTAAGAAGTTTTAGAGAACTCACGAGTTACATAAAAAAAAAAAATACACTATGATGGGAAAGCGTCTGGTAGTGATAAGCATCATTGTATGAAAATAAAGAAAATAAAAAATAAGGGTAAATGGTATCCACAAATTTCACTTATACATGGAATCAACAATCAACTCTTTTTTTTTTTTTCTATTTTAGGTTCCTATTGTGTCAGTCCAGTATTCCACATCCCTCATACGTTGAGGATATGCACAAATTAGGAACTTAAACTGCGAAAATGTAATTCTACCTACCATCTCCAAACCCTACAGGGGGTAGGCCTTGTTGCCAACCACCCGTTAAGTGAAACAAAAACAGAATAAAACATTATGAGGGGCTTGCGGCTAATTAGATAAAATAATGAAATAACAAATCTGAAAGTAATTTGTATTTTTCCTGTCATGCAAAAAATTATGGTTTTTCACACAAACTCCTTATCATTACTAGATCCCCACCCTCTATCATTAGCCCTCAAGCTAATCTTAAAATGTCTTGTAACTCACAATAACGTCCTTTGCCAACTCTGTACATTTCAAGTAAATATATTTTAAAGAATAGAAAACTCATTTTGTAACAGTCAAGGAAAATTTACAACCATTAATAAAATAATTATACAAACCGTAAATCGATACACTTTTCCCCACATAAGGTGTCCTGTTCCACAGCCTTTAAGAATATAAAACTCGTAGATTTTGGAGTACAATGAATGTCAGTTTTCTTCTTCCTGAATAGTTTTATGACTGTGTATGCCTGTGTTATCCTCTGCACTGATGTAAACCATGCTTTGTTATTGATTGACAGGTTAGATAATATTGATATCTCTCTTACTATTACAAATTTTAGACTAGCCACCAGCCATTTTTTTTTTTTATTATTATTATTTGAGATTTTTTACCATTGATAACTAATAAAAAGCAGTATCACAATAATTAGGTCAAGTAATCATGAGGACAAGGGGTACTTTAAGTCAATTATGATGAAGTTATAATGAACATGTATTACCAATCCTGATATTGAAAATGATAGGAGCTAAATAAGTCTCGTTCTATGTACAAAAACTCTTTCATTTCTTTTAGATGATTATATTCATAACTTTTGACTGGCTAATTTTTATCTAACTTGGTTTTATTGTTTGAATTGTGATAGTACATGACTCTGTGGCTGTTTATTTCATATGTTCATGTTTTTTTTTCATATATTTTCTTATCTGTGGCCCACAACAGCTTGGTGGTCACCAGGTATAGAATTCACAACCTACCCTCAAAATCTAAAATTAATTTCTACTGCAATGAAAGATGAATCGGTAAGCGTAATTATACCAATAATATAATATATAAAAGCGATGTAGCCAATGGCATTGAAATGTCATTTGGAGAGTAAAACACGAAAGAGAAATAAAGAGAAAATATAATGGAGGTATGTTGATGGGTGGATATGTTTATTTGAAAATGGTTTTAAAAAGAAAACATACATTTGTTTTCTTTCCCATCGCTAAGTGGTACATTGGTCAACCAATCTGCATATGTCAATATTGGAATTATATCGTTTACTTCCATAAATAAATAAACAAAGGAAATATTCAACATACATAAAGAAATTTGACTCACACATGATAATTTCGCCTTTTATCTTGTTACAAAAAAAGGAAACTTTAAAGACGATTAACTATTCCCGAATAAGATAACTTAAAAAAAATTTTCTAAGTAGCATGGACGGTATTTTGAAGGTGAATAAATATTTATAGCAAATCTACCAATCTATTGTGGTGGTGAAAAAAAAAATCCGTGTAATTGGAGTGGTTGTATATGTTTTATGGTTTGTACTCCATGGTTTATATTATACATGTTTAGTTTTTTATCGTTACGAGACAAGCTTTCTTTTCTTATTATCATTTCGATAAGAAGGTCCCCATGTCAATGTTTTATTAAAGAGCATTTAGCGTAGCATCAGTAGTAGTAGTAGTAGTAGTAGTAGTAGTAGTAGAGATAGTGCATATACAGTATAGATATATATATATATATATATATATATATATATATATATATATATATATATATATATATATATATATATATATATATAAATATATGTATATATATATATATATATATATATATATATATATATATATATATATATATATATAAATATATGTATATATATATATATATATATATATATATATATATATATATATATATATATATATATATATATGTGTGTGTGTGTGTGTGTGTGTGTGTTTGGTTTATATATATATATATATATATATATATATATATATATATATATATATATATATATATATATATATATATATATATATATGTGTGTGTGTGTGTGTGTGTGGTTATATATATATATATATATATATATATATATATATATATATATATATATATATAGAGAGAGAGAGAGAGAGAGAGAGAGAGAGAGAGAGAGAGAGAGAGAGAGAGAGAGAGAGAGAGAGAGAGAGAGAGAGAGAGAGAGAAAAGTTGAGAAAAAGTTAAGAAGACCTTTAGTCAAGTGATTCGGTTCAAAAGACAGGGACAATAGAAAGACAAAACTACATATATAATATCCTACCCAAGATTAATCATGAAAAATACTGAGTGATAATATCAAAACAATAGTATGAAAAGGGGATCGTTTACGAATTCATAAGTTCCAAATACACAACAAATAGTCGAAACGAATAGAAATCCAGCGACAGGGCATTTACTCGGCGCAGTGAAATATGGCAGAAGAGAATTTCCATACAAAGGCCAGATGGCAATCGAAGCCATTTGCAGTAGCAACTGAGATGTGTGTGTGTGGTTCTCGTGTGGAGACCGGCTTTCAAGAGGGAGATCGCCGACCCTTGGCCCATTCTGCCACATTCAGACTCAGTTCATTTACCTCTCTCGGCCTAATTTATTTGACTTCTGTATTTCTACGCGTCTTTGTGCTTATCTATTTCTTTTTATTTCATAACTCGCGTCGCTTCTGTTATCTAGGTTTCAGTGTTCAAAGGTTTTGCTTACTAATTCTATTTTAGTATTCTTTGTAAGAGGTCACTAGATTTTCAAGAAAATTAACATTATAAAGCTCTCTAATTAATATATAAGTATTTTGTTTGTTCTTATTATTATAATAATTATTATTATTGTTATCAGTATTATTATCATTAAACTTATTGCCCATAATAATGTTATTTTATACAGATACAGTAAGCCCATCATTCGATGCTCAGTGAGGTAAAGATTGTTATAAAGGGAATATATTTATAAACCCAAATGCTAAAATATTTTGTTTGATTTTATTTTGGTAGTTTCAGAGTATCTATAGACTAACTGTAATTAACAAATAATCAACGTTACCAAC
>NC_090731.1:127754466-127759466 GCF_036898095.1 Palaemon carinicauda
AAAACTTGAATCCAGGGTGGTTTACGGCTTTTATAGGTAAGGCATTAAAAAATGTCAAATTAACTTGTATTCCAACTGATGAACATGAAAGTTTGATATTACAGAATTGTAGAAATGAAAATTTATATCATTATTCAGTGATCACTGAATAATAACGTTATAATGAAGTAAAATGAAGACTGAAGGATAAGGAAAACACAAAGGCAAACGTTAATTATGGAAAACAAAAGAACAATGAATATGGAATTACCAAAATAAGCTCTAGATGAAGAGAGTATGATAAGGTAGCTAATAGTTCAGAACTAATAAGTAATAGGGGGAAAATCCTGTTATGCAGATTTGAAGATAGCAATCGTCAATATAACTTTAATATTTTGGAGCTGGTAGTAGCAATAAATACCAATTTCTGGTAGAGGCTGATATTATTATTATTATTGTTATTATTATTATTATTATTATTATTATTATTATTATTATTATTATTATTATTATTATTATTATTATTATTATTATTATTATTATTATATACTCATATTTTGATTATCGTAACGAAAAGGCTGTTTGTTTAAGAAAAGAAATTGTTATGACAAAGACATAATTTCAAGGCGACAATGGCGCCCAATAATTTCCTTGAACGATAAAAAAAATGTATATGTAAATATCCCAAAGTATCATTATTTCCTACAAAATTGATAATATTTCTTATGCTTATTAATTTCATATGATAGGTCACTTGAAAGTCTGGGGCACCTATTACGAAAGATTGGATCTTGTAAGTTCTGTGAATTTAAATTTCCCTTGTTTTCGGAATTTCAATGAAGAACAGAAACTGTAAAAAATTGGTTAGTGCTAAGCAGACTAAATGTTATAACTGTTACTATTGAAGGTGTTGCAGTCGTGGCTGTTGTTTTTGTTATCACCAATTCATGAAAGATCAAGTTACTTAGAGGCTAAATTGACCAATTATATTGAAAAATTATACAACCCAAGTTTGATGTATGAAATAAAATTAATGAGAAATGCGTATTGAGAAATGAGCCTAGTGAGAATCGGATTTTGGTAGGATTTCGTCGTACGGCAATAGCATACAAAGTTGCAAAGGTTTACGTAAAAGAAGAGAGTTGAAATTGTTTGATGAGGGAAAAAAAATATTAAGTTATAACTTAGACAAGAACTACGACTAGTCTTACTTCGATCCCTCTTGTTTTAAGTTGAGATTAAGATCTAATAAGGACCTTTATCAACCTGGCGTAAAAGAGTAGAAATATTTCGCATATAATACTTTCTAGGGCTTCTGTTTAGGATTATGTCCGGCTAGTTTCCTTTTTTATTCCTTTTTTTAAGTATGAGGCTCACAACTCGTGATAGCCATCTGCGCGCAGCAAAAAAAAAAGAAAAAAAAATCACAACATATTATGGAAATTAGATTCATAGTATTTGAGTACCTTTCTGAGTATTCATCAAGAGAATTTCCTTGTGTCAGATTAATAAGTAGTGAAAGTTATCTGTTAATATTCTACTGAAAATTACCAGGTTATCAGTAGTTAGATAGTTTACATGGATAACTGTACTGTGATTGTTCAATGCTACTTTCCTCTTAGTAAGGGTGGAAGAGACTCGTAGCTATGTAAGCAGCTCTTCTGGGAGGACACTCCAAATTCATTGTTCTTAGTCTTTGGTAGTACCATAGCCTCTGTATCATGGTCTCCCGCTGTCTTGGAGTAGAGTTCTCGTGCTTAGGGTACTCGGGCACAATACTATATCATTTCTCTTCCTAATATTTTGTTAAAGTTTTTATAGTTTATATATGAGATATTCATTTTAATGCTGTTCTTTTCTTAAAATATTATTTTAATTGTTAATTACATCTCTTATTTCCTTGTTTTCTTTCCTCACTGGGCTATTTTCCCTGTTGGAGCTTCTAGGCTTATAGTTTAGAAAGCAATAATAATAATAATAATAATAATAATAATAATAATAATAATAATAATAATTTGTGATTTCACCACTCGAAAAAAGCGTATCCGTTGTTGCTAGAAATCATGCACGAAAAGTATAAACATAAAACTAAGACAATGCGTTTACCTGAACCATAAAACACAAAACTAATATTTGCACCACAGAAAGTGAGCAATGAGACTTATTTCATCGAATACGTTCGGGGCACGCAATGCATTACCTTTATCTAGCAGATGCATAAAGAAAAAGAAATAATGGAAAACAAGCAAAGAACAAAGAAAACTATATGCATAAGGAAAGAAAAGGAGAAATGAAAAGATAAGGAAAGGGAAGTTGATTTTATGTAAGATGGGTGAGGATAAATGGTTAATTCCTGTGAAAAAAACAAAAAACATGACTTGGATTTAGGGAAACAAAAGTTATTATGGGATGAAACTGTGAAAATTACACACCATACTAAATTGAAAAAAATCAAACATCTGAAAACTCTGTAAAAAAAAAAATGAAAATCAATAAAGAAATAAAAAAAAAAAATATTGACGCAATATCATTAGCAGGGAAAACTATGTTGTGTGATGAAAAGTATTTTTCTTAGAATCAGATTTAAATTGAGAAAGAAATACAAAAGAAAGGTAAAGCAAGTAATACCTCTTACAATTCTTTGATTTTTTAATGAACCAATGGCTCTAAAGCCTACAACAATTGAATATGGGCGTATTAACAAGACTCCAAATAAAGAGAAGAAGAAAATAGATGAGAATAAAAATGGAAATCATTCGCATGATAAAGTTTAATCTAATATTGATGAAGATATGAAAATGTAGAAGATCAAAATCATTCGATGCTATCATAAACTTTACCTTATATTCAGATGAAAATGTTCACCTGAAAACGAACGCCAAAATGCTATGAAATGTGAATGAAAAATTTTTTTTTTTACTACTTTTTAGATTCATATTTAATAGTGAAGTTGCATAACTTTGATCAAAACTATATGAAGAGAGAGAGAGAGAGAGAGAGAGAGAGAGAGAGAGAGAGAGAGAGAGAGAGAGAGAGAGAGATAACCTATTTTCTCTTTAATCTTATAGAATATTTTCTTTCTTGGTTCGCATGATAATGAAGCAGCAGAGAAAGAAGAACTGATAAATGAAAACATATATTAATAA
Organism: Palaemon carinicauda; assembly: GCF_036898095.1. NCBI lineage: Eukaryota > Metazoa > Arthropoda > Malacostraca > Decapoda > Palaemonidae > Palaemon > Palaemon carinicauda. Next base: position 127,757,592 of record NC_090731.1, read on the forward strand.
AGAAAATCAGAAACATTCCCCTAATACTGATGGTATAAAGCAATTCGAAAACCCTCGTTTGATAAGAGAAAGACACGGAATGACGCAACAAAGTAAAGTCTTAATGAAAGGTAAATACCATTTTGTAAAACATTCACAAATGTGGGAAAAAATCTTTTAGAGCACCGATGGTAGAGAAATATAAGGGTATAAAAAGTGGTTATTGCTTAGTAAATTACGAAGAGAAAATTCTTCCAAAGGATTGGGTGATTTTTATTTGCTTTACCTTATAAGGTAATAGAAGGATAACAGAGAAGAGAATTATTTAAAACAGCTGGGTAAGGCAAGGATTCTCTTAAAAAGAGAAGTATATAAATTTCATACTGCTACATAATTTTGGTAACTACAAAATGAAAATATGTTATTTAAGACAAATACAGTATAAGTAGAATTAAAAGAAACGTGAAATATCAATTTTTCATGGCCAAAGAATACAAAAGGTTCAGAGGGCTGAAAAAAAAAATGAGGTCAACAAAAAGGATAGAAAATACAAGTTGTATATAAAAATTGGACATATATTAGCCAACCCTTCACCCATTAGGCAAAAAACATTATGCGGCAATGTGAAAATAAGCAAAGGGCAGAATAATTTGTAGTTATTATTATTATTATTATTATTATTATTATTATTATTATTATTATTATTATTATTATTATTATTATTATTATTATTATTATTATTATTATTATTATTATTATTATTATTATTGCTACAAGGCAAGTGTAGCACAAGTTGGGAAGTCAATGCAATATGTCGAAGAAAGAGAGAGTCTTGATTCACGACATGATAGTGAAGTAGCAGACAAATAGAACAGATAAATGAAGAGAAATATTAATAAAAAAATCAGAAACAGTTCCCCTAATACGATGGTATAAAGCAATTCGAAAAACATCGTTTGATAAGAGAAAGACACATAATGACGCAACAGGGTAAAGTCTTAATGAAAATTAAACATCATATTATTATTATTATTATTATTATTATTATTATTATTATTATTATTATTATTATTATTATTATTAATGCTACAAGCCAAGTGTAGGACAAGCTGGGAAGACAATACAATAAGTCGAAAAGAGAGAGAGAGAGAGAGAGAGAGAGAGAGAGAGAGAGAGAGAGAGAGAGAGAGAGAGAGAGAGAGAGAGAGAGAGAGAGAGAGAGAGAGAATAAAGTAACACAATTAGGAGAAAAAACGATAAATCAAAGGAAACTACTAATAAAATGAGTATAATTGGAATGAATAACAAAGTAAATCACACAAGTAATAGATAAAGTATGTGAGGCATTTTATGGCATTCTGCTCTTCCAAATAATAAATAGAAATTAAACGTTTACGCCAAACTTGTACTCTGAAATGCCACTAATAAAAAGGTTTGATTTTGAAGAAGATGAATTCGTAATTTGATCACAATGCAGCAAAAAGAAATCTTTCGGAGTATTGGATTTTACTAATCCTCATAAAAAAGAAAATTTAAGCCTGCATACTTAGCACTGAGATTTTTTTCTGCATAAATCTGAATTCAAAGGATGGTAGAAATCTTTTATAGCAGGCGTTATGAACTGATTAATGTAAACATAGAATTATTCTACTTATCATATGTTTATCATTCGTTTGTCATGCATATCCTTCCGCTGAAACGTTTCCTGATTTTAATTTCGTCATCATTCTATGTAACTTTTTTTTTTTTTTCCTGGTATCTTTAGAGATTCCTTGCGATGACGATAAACTTATTTATTAAAGAAAGAAAAAACAGAAACAGGAAAAAAACACCAAAAAAATTAATGCACCAAAAACAATCAGCTGGGATTTTTGAGTAAAAATTAAGGAATTAACT
>NC_090731.1:127761966-127771966 GCF_036898095.1 Palaemon carinicauda
TCTTTTGCCGGAGGTTGTCTCTTCACTAAACTTTAAAAAATATACTACTAAGCTTGATTGAAAGGGTTCCAAAAAAAAAATAGATTAATAAAAAATAAAAAATAAAAACACAGTACGCTAGAACTATAACAGAGGATACTGGAAGCATTTTTCATGATTTATATGTCACTAGAATGGTATTATTATTATTATTGTTATTTTTTTTATTACTATTATTATCATTAATACTATCATTATTGTTATCTTTTATTATTATTATTATTATTATTATTATTATTATTATTATTATTATTATTATTATTATTATTATTATTATTATTATTATTATTATTATTATCATTATTATTATTTACAGAATTCCTTGACGAACCAGTTATAGAACGCTTAACCTTTCCAATGTGTTATATATAATGAGTTGTTATGTATCAAAACAAAAACTATTAAGCAAAAGAAATATTAATTAATTAAACAGTTTAAGTATTAAGGTAATTTTTATCAAATAGATCTCAAGAAGATGTAGTTTTATGCAAGATTCTCTTTTTTTTTTTTTTTTTTGCCTCAATAAAGTGTCAGAATACATAATTCAAGCAAATAAACAAATTTTTAACATTTAAAACAAAACACAAAAATATAGTTCTATCATTCTGAACTTGACTACTTGCTTTACCAACCGTGTCTCACATGATCGTATATAGTTCATTTTGTGTATATATTATGCTTGTATATTTGCTCTTCCCTCGCACTAAAAATAACCTGAATACACATGTCTGTTTTTCTCATCGGTAACGGGGTCTGTTTTGAACATGAACTTTCTTGTTGCTTTGAGCTTTTGTATATAAAGTAGAGTGTTCTATAATAAACTCACTCAGTTGCTTTCATCCTGTCTTTCAGTCACAACCTTCTCTCGCCCCCTCACATTGGTGACACTGGAAGTCGACTTGCTCCTCCAGCCTTCCAGCCCCCCTCGCCCCTCCATCGTTGGTACTATGGCGGACTCTACGGAAGTTATTGTTGCAATTCCCCCATTGAAACTCTCATCATTCGCCAGTGGAGAGGTCTTTGCTTGGTTTCAGCGTGCAGAAGTCCAGTTTCGCATCAAGGGCGTGACTCGCTCAACCACCAAAGCAGATTATGTTCTCGCGGCGATACCCGAGGACACCTTCCTAGAAATATGCGACTGGTTTTGTGAACTTTACATACTCCAATAGCGTATGATACCCTCAAAACATACATTCTGCAGCAGTACTCGCCATTGCTAGCCGCCCGTATAGCAAAGCTTTTTCAGCTCTCGCAACAACCGTTGGGGGACCAAACGGCTTCGCTCGCCCTCAGGGAAATGACCAGTATCTCTCGCCTGCAACCTGCTGCGGACGGCTCCCCTTGTGAGGTGAACCTACTGCATGGCCTTTGGATACGCCATTTACCCGGACCTATACGCGCTGCCATACCCGATGTCAATAGTTTACCCATTAAGGACTTGATGACCAAAGCCAATGTCCTTATGGACAGCCACTTCAAGACCTCCATCAACGCCTCCACCCCTAACGAAGAGGACGCCTATTCAACGTCAACCGTAGTTGATGTGAATACCGTAGGATATATACGCCTATCCCATGACGTGCCGAAGCGGCGACAAAGAGCCTACCACCCACCAGTCGCTCGCGCCCCAACCAACGATTTCTACAGCCACTTACTACCTCCCATCCGCCGCAGTTTTGCTACTACCACTTCAGATTCGGGGCAACCACGAAGAAATGTGCCAAGGATTGCCAGTGGCCAAAAAACGAGTAAGTAGGTCATCGCTCGTGGCGGTGGCCTTCCGTGTTTTAAATCTTTTCTTTTTACATGATGCTGGAACGGGCGTGTGATTTTTGGTAGACACGGGTGCTTGTCGGTCTCTTTTGCAAGGGAAATTCTTCAGGACACGACGTAGTCTGTTTACGTCTGCCGACGTCCACTTGGTAGCTGCCAACGGATCTGCAATACCCACCTACGGTTACAAAAATCTCACATTATCGTTCGGAAACGGTAAATTTAATTAAAAGTTTCTCGTTGCTGACGTCACATTGCCAATCCTCGGTGCGGATTTCCTCTCTCATTTCACCCTTCTGGTCGATGTCGCCCATCGACAATTAGTCAAAGCAGACTCGTACTTGTCGACACCTCTTCAACCCGCCCCCTCCAACCTCGCTCTCCACATCAGCGCACCCACGGATGCGTATGCTCACCTCCTCACGTCGAACTCGGAAGTTTTCCGTCCAGAACTTTGCTAAATGCCCACGGCTCCTGCCAAATACGGTATTAATCACCATATGAAGACGACGGGACCCCCAGTCTTAGCAAAATTCAGACGTCGGGAACCGGAACGATTGGCAGCCGCCAAACAGACGTTCACCAAAATGGAGGATATGGGCTTTGCCAAAAGGCATCCAGCCCATGTTCGTCACCCTTACACATCGTTCTGAAGAAAGACGGCTCCCTCCGTCCGTGCGGGGATTACAGGTGCCTGAACATGCAAACAGAACTGGATCACTAACCCCTCCCAAGCATTGCCGACGTGACCTCCTAACTGCACAAAGCTAAGGTTTTCTCTATGCTCGACCTCCTGAAGGGGTATTATCAGGTGCCTATGAACCCAAAAGACATCCCCAAGACAGTCATCACCACTCCGTTTGGTACATACACCTTCAATTACTCCTGTTTTGGCCTATGTAATGCTGGGGCCACCTTTCAACGTTTCATGGATGGCATCTTAGGGGACCTCCCCTTTTGTGTATGTTCTTTGGACGACATTTTTGTGTTCTCCTCCTCAAAAGAGGAACACCTCCGTCACCTGTGCATCGTGCTCTACCGCCTGCAACAAAACGGCCTTGTAGTCCGGTACGACAAGTGTACCTTTGGCGCCAACGAAGTGTCGTTCTTAGGACACCGCATCACTCCTGAAGCAGTCCATCCCCTCCCTGAGAAGGTAGCAGCCGTTCAGGACTTCTCCGGGCCCTCGACCGTCAAAGCTCTGCAGGAATTCTTGGGCATGATCAACTATTATCACCGTTTTCTGCCAGCCATTGCGGCCACTCTTGCTCCCCTCTACGTCACCCTCAATGGCAAACCTATGGACCTGAAGTGGTGTCTCCTTCAAGAAGCAGCCTTCTGCAATGCAAAGAAGGCCCTATCAACCGGAGACCGGACAATTTACCGTATACAAATTTGGTGTAGGACAATTAATTGTAAGACATTTTGCCATAAAAAAAAATTGTTGTATTTGGAGCAAGAACATTTCACCGTAAAATGTATATGCTTTGTCATGTATAGATTAAAAAGAATAGAGAGAGAGAAGAGAGAGAGAGAGAGAGAGAGAGAGAGAGAGAGAGAGAGAGAGAGAGAGAGAGAGAGAGAGAGAGAGAGAGAGAGAGAATGGTCTTTATAAATTTTGACACCGTCATTAAATTTTTAAATAAGGTCATTACAAATTCGGTAGTTTACTATATTTTTTTTTCTTAAACCTTTGTATTATCTAACTTTATCAGTTGAAACTTAAACCCCTACGATGCCGTACACTATCAGAAGCACCAGAGGTTGTGATAAGCTCGTAGATGATTACAACTTCATTTACAGAAAAGCTTTATTGGAAGTGTGTTGAAAAAAACTGCAAAGCAAGAGTACGTACAAATGGAATATTGCACATTTGAAAGGAAATGCGCTGAAATCCCAGCTACCTTCAAGATCATTGATTGGTGCTGCATGCAAGGAATTAGAAAAGACAGGATGCTCTCTTATGTCAATAACTTCAAGAAACATAAGAAGATGGGGACAAAAAGAAGAAAAGGTCCCTCCTATTCCAAGAACAAGAACATGTTACGTTATTCCCGAAGAATTTGCGTGTTTACAGAACGGAGAAAGAATTTTATTTTATGGTAGTGGAATGGAAGATGAAAACAGAATGTTCATCTTTGGTACGATTGCAAGGTTACACGATCTAGAAAGACACAGAAATTGGGCATGCGATGGAACATTTGAGGTTTATCCTGAAATCTTTTATCAGTTATATACTCTACATGTTAACATAGGACATGCATGCATCCCACGAGTTTATGATCTCCTTGCAATACACTTTTTCAAAAGGATAAAGATTTACTCGAGTCCCTAGAGCCTGAAAATCTAATGATTGATTTCGGACCAGCTAGTTTTTTAAGTTTTTCTGAAATTTTCCCTTCTGCAAATGTAAGAGGCTGTTATTTTCAGTTCTATAAGAATGTTTACAGAAAAGTGGCAGATATTGGGCTTAAGGTTCGGTATCAAAAGTAAAGTGCCTTATGGCACTTGCATTCATACCGCCTTCAGATATCATTGATGCTTTTATAGAGTTGGTTGATGACGATGACTTATCACAAGAACTAGTTGCATATTTTGAAACTCATTACATTGGTGAAGAGAGAGGGAGGAGACCTCATCGTCGTAGAGTTTCTCCAACTTTTCCTATCGAACTTTGGATTGTTCATCAAAGAACCCTAGATTAGCTGGGTAATACTAACAATGGAGTAGAAGGGTTCCATAATGTGCTTCAAGCATCTGTGACCAATACACACCCAATTTTAAGGAAACTCATTAATGTATTGAAAAATGAAGAATATCTTTCTAAAAAGAAGATCATCGATGCAGAGAGAGGTGAAAAAGCAGTCAAGAAACAATACAAAAATGTTTATAAGCGCACACTTAGTATTGTCAGAGGTTATGATCAAAATGCAAAACAACATTAATCACGAGCAATTGCTATTAACTTACATGATTTTAGCTTTGAATTTATTTTTTTTATAAAACTTTTTAAATAAAGTTTGTGGTCTTCATTCTCTTTTATCCTTTTCTTATATAAAAATTATAATTAAATGAATACAGGAAAATCAATGAAAAGTTATAAGTATAACCATACCAATATAGTTAGATTGATCTCTAAAAGAAATAAGCTAAAACCTAAAATATACATTTTACGGCAAAATGTCCTTGCAGCAAAATATCCGTACGCAAGTTTTCTTACGGCGAAAAGTCTTACAATCAATTGTCCTACGGCAAATTTGTTTACGGCAAATTGTCCTAGCTCCCTATCAACCGCTGCGGCTCTCGCATTTCCTATCCCACAAGCCCCTCTCCTTCTTTCCCTTCTTTCTACCGATGGCAGCGACGTTGCTATTGGTACAGTACTCGAGCAGGTGGTCAATGGCTCGCCCGGCCAATTGGCCTTCTTCAGCAGAGAACTGTCCAAATCAGAATCGGGTTATTCTACCTTCTATCGCGAATTGCTGGCGGTGCACTTGGCTGTCCGTCACTTTCACCATTTCTTAGAAGTTACGCCCTTTGTCATTCACACAGACCACATGCCTCTGGTGCACGCCTTCACTCGGCTGTCTAACACTTGGTCCGCCCGTCAACCCTGACATCTCTCCGCCGTGGCTGAATACAACTGCACCCTTCAATACGTAACCAAGAAAATTAATCCCGTTGCCGATGCCCTGTCAAGAAACTCGTTGGCTGCCGTTCAGCTAGGATTGGATTACAAAGCCCTGGCTGAATCCCAATGACAGTATCCAGAGTATCCATCATGTAGGACATCCTGCTCGTCCTTCCATTGGGAAGACTTCCCCCTCAAAGACTCCAACACCACCCTCCTCTGTGACGTCATTATTGGTGGACCGCGACCTTGGATTCCTGCTCCCATGCACCGGCAGGTGTTTGATTTCATTCATGGCCTTTCACATCCCTCGTGCCGTTCTACTGCACAGCTGCTGAAGACGATGCTAACGATTGGGTCCGCGCCTGTACTTCTTGCCAAACTTCTAAAGTACATCGACACACCGATTCAGGAGTGGGCACCTTTCCTTAACCTCAGCGTCGTTTCGCACACATTTACATCGTCGTTGTAGGCCCCCTACCCACATCAAAAGGACATCGTTACCTGTTTACCATCATCGACCGCTCCACTATTTGGCCTGAAGCCATTTCCATGGAAACTGCAACGTCCGCCTCATATACATCTGCCTTACTCTCAGGATGGATTGCAAGATTTGGTATCCCCAAGCATATTACTTCTGTCAGGGTACCACTTTCACCTCTCAATTGTGGACATCTCCTGGGCATCACCCTACATCAGACAATGGCATACAACCCCGCTGCCAATGGAATGGTTGAACGTTTTCATTGCACCCTCAAAGCAGATTCGATGTGCCGCTGCAAGGATTCCAACTGGTTTACTCAGCTTCCCTGGGTCCTCCTGGGACTAAGGACCACTCCTAAAGACGCCCTCGACGTCTCGGCAGCTGAAATTGTGTATGGCAACCCGTTGGTCGTCCCTGCCGAATTTTCTCCTTCTACGACCTCCTCTGACGATCTCCAGCGCATACGTCACGTCGTGGGAAAATTTACTCCATGCCGCCAGACTTACAAGCCCCCAGCGAAGCATCACATACCATCAGACTTGCACTCTGCAACTCACGTCTTCCTGCGCAACGACACTAGCAAGCCACTGCTAACGCCCCCTTACACGGGCCCTTTCCTTGTGATCCGCCGCAGTCCGAAAGCATTCCTACTAAACATTCGTGGCAAAGAAGACTGGGTCTCCATTTATCGTCTAAAACCTGCATATCTCCTGCCAGATGACACGCCTATAGTTCTCCTTTCTAGATCAGGGCGCCCTATTTAACATGTACAATATGTCATTTTTAAGGGGGGAGCCATGTACCAACTGTGTTTCACACGATGGTACATAGTTCATTTTGTGTATATACTATGCTTTTATCTTCGTTCTTCCCTCGCACTAAGAATAACCTGAATATGCATGTCTGTTTTTCTCATCAGTAATGGTGTCTGTTTTGAATATGAAATTTCTTGTTGCTTTGAGCTTTTGTATATAAAGGAGAGTGTTCTATACTAAACTCACTCAGTTGCTTTCATCCTGTCTTTAAGTCACAACCTTCTCTCGGCCCGTCACATTGCTAACAAAACAGAAAACAGCTAAAAAAATACAATTATTTTTGCCCCTTGCGGTAGCCACTTGTGTTCTTTAACATTATGTTGTAAGGATCGGGGTGATTCTTTATTCCATTTGTCAGGAAAAGTTATCTCCCCTGTCCTTTAAAACAATCACAAGTTCTGGTTTCGTCTCTCAGTCTAATGACAGTGTCCAAGTTAATGATTCCTTAGTTGTTTTACAAGAAAATTTGTGACAGTAGCACTAAAAAAAGTCTCTATTTTTGCCATCACAACCCTATTCAAAAAGCGTAATATATAAAAGCGAACCAAGTATCCAAAAAGTGTAAAATTTATGCTCGAAACCATGATGAAAAAGGTTAATGAAAAGCACAATGTTTTCTCACACTATGAAATAGAACTGTAATGTTTTCACCACAGAAAATGAGTTGTCCAACTGGTTTCATTGAATGCAAATGGACATCAAATGCATTGTTCTTATCTGGTTGCAGCATGAAAAGGAGGGAGCAAAAAGGTAAGAAAAATTATAAAAAGATGCGAAATGAAAAATTACCGTCGAAGAATATGTAGATTATTTATTCTTTTTTTTTATGAAAAATGAGCGGGCAGGATAATGGAGAAGCTCATCATGAAAACCAAACTGGGATTTTTTAGAGATGATATTTGAATATTTTTTTCTTTTTATGGTATCACGTAATATAATTTTTAAATGAAAAGTTTAGATATAAGCGTAGAAAAAAACTCTTTTAAAGAAATCGAACTTATATATTGAAAAAAAATATGAGTAATACAAATATTGGTTATTTACAGTGATATAAATGGATAAATCTTAAAAGGGAAACTGTTGACTATACGTTTGAAGAATTTGAAGCAAAAGCCTCATATTTCAAATGAAGTTAATAAGAACTTATATTCAGAAAAGACACCGATGTGTTGATAGTTGAGACCAAGAAAGAGAACCATTGCTGATCACAACTATTTCTTATTCAGCCTAAGAACATCAACAACTGAAATAATTGCATTGGGAAAAGTGTTCTTTGTTGAAAAAAAAATGGTGATATCTCTATTTCATTAATGTTTGGAAACTTCGGAGAGAGAGAGAGAGAGAGAGAGAGAGAGAGAGAGAGAGAGAGAGAGAGAGAGAGAGAGAGAGAGAGAGAGAGAGATTCATGATGCATTAAAGAGATAATAGAATAAAAGCTGTATTTACTGTATATATCAAAATACATTTCAATAAAAATATACTTTCAAGAGCAAAGTAAAGAATAATTTAAGATAATATGAAATTGGGCCTAAAAATCACAATAAAAGAAATATACATTATCTAAGGTCAGCAAAACAGGAAATGCAGAGCATTAGGACTGCATAGAGAAAACACTACGGTAGTTTTGCAAAGGCTTGATGATTTAAACGGTCTTCTTAAACATTATATTATAAGACAACAAAAATGCAATGCCATATGTGCTGTTATGTAGTAATAGTGAATCAGTTAGGACTAATTAAGGAAATGTTTGTTATTTTATTTGGTAAAATTATTTACATACTTAAAAGAATAAGATAAATATATATTAAGAACTAGTGAAGAATATTAGAATGTTCGTTTTTAAGAGTATGCAAGACTATAAAGAGATGAAAATAGAGTATACGTGAAAAAAAAAATTGATAGGAAATTACATATGATCGAAAAGTAAGGAAATAAACTAAAATATAAGTGATGATTACTTAGACAAAGGAAACAATTAAGCAAAGGACTGTATCATAATAATCTGCTTAAAAAAATATGAAAATGAGATTATAAAGTACATCAACCAGTCATCTACATTTAAGTAGAAATATTATATGAAGTGGATGAATGCATCGAACAGTTTTTATCTATAAAGAGTAATGATTCTTTCGCGTAATTTAGAGTTGAAAATAGATTATAAATATCAATGAAATGTCTCTCACATATGTTGGTTACTTATTTATCTTGTTTATTTTTGCACTTTCTTGGAACTTTTCATATATTACAGACCCTTATCCTGTTTTCCCCTATTCCTTTTACTCACCCAATGCATTACTTCCTTTCCGAACTTTAATGTTTTCTATGAAGGTAAATGGATGTATAAAGTGATTATCATTTGTATGCAGTTTAAGATATATATTACTTGAAGAGGGCTGAAAGAGGCATCAAAGAAGGAAAAAGCAAGCAAACAAAGGGGATGTTATGAGAGTATCTACGAAAAAAAGGATGCAAATAACAATATAGAATAGAGAATAGAGGGAGATTCTCTGAAGCAAAATATGGAGGATAATGGATTTGAAAACAACCGGAATTAAGGGATGATGTTAAGGGAAGTCACGAAAAGCAAAAAACAGGTACCCGAATAAAATTCACAGCATTTTGCTTTAATGAATATAAATGTGACAGTTATTAATTCTTTATATATGTCATAATCTGAAAAATATTTTTTGAAAAGTAGAACCTTGAAAAAATTTATTTCCCCCATACATTTTCACAACGAAAATTTCATTTAATTTGTCATCAAGCCAAATTTTATTGAAAACTTCGTAATGAACTTCCTTGTCTATTTTTTTTTTTTTTTTTTAAATCCTTCTACTTGCCTGAATTAAGAGGATCTTCTTTTGCCAGTATTTTTCTGACCGCGTATACATGCTTGTATACTTATTCGTTTTCACCTGGATGAGATGGAAATCTGTAAGAATACTATAACACAAAAGAAGACTTATCCCGAAAGGCAATAAAAAGGATGCATCGTGAAATTCAATGTATGGCAGGTGAATGGCTGAATAATGTAAAAAGAGCCAAGGAAAATACGTCAGGGGTATAACAATATACACAAAATCTAGTCAGTGATATGATAATTTTTGAGGGATCGTTACTTTAGGAACTGTGGCTATAATCTAACGTGCTCTGAAGGAATATAATATACCGATTGAATACACATAAAAGTTAGCCAGGTAGGGAAAAAGAGAAGTGAATTAAAATTTCTATTGAAAGGATGGAATTAGAAAAAAAAAA
>NC_090731.1:127781966-127789466 GCF_036898095.1 Palaemon carinicauda
GGATGTTCAAAGTCCATATAATTAAAGAAATTTTATGGAAGAGGCAACTTCTGAACAGCTGTCCTCCCATAAAGTCTGAAGTTCTATGATGATAGACCTTTATGCACCCCACTGGACATAGAGATGCATCTTCCTTCAGAGGGCAGATTCTCTAGAGACCCCACCTGTTGGTGGGTAGCTTGTTCCTGGTAAGAAACGTTGGGTCTGAAAATAGATTCAGTTCTCCCTCCAAGAACTGGACGTGGCCTTCATCTCTAGAGAAAGCCACTATTTCACTAACTCTGGCCCCCAAAGCGAGTACAAACAGAAATATGACTTAAATTCAAAACCTTCTAAGCACATTCCTCATTGTTCATTATTTATATACAATGAGGAATCATATATAATGAACATGCAAAGGGTCTTTGGAAGCGCCCAAGGGCTAGTTCATTAACAACGTCGTTAGAAAGGTCAACCTGTAAGGCATATGGTATCTGACTTGTCAAGGCAGGCTTGAACAATAGAATTGTGTTGGCTGCTAAACCTTGCTCATGAAGGTGAATGAAGAATGATAAATAGGAATCTGTCGGGATTTCTTTCGGTTTCTTCGCCTTGACAAAGGATAGCTATTTCTTCCCTGAGGCCTCATAATGTCTTCTGGTTTCCTCCAAGTCTAAACTGACTTTTAACACCGAATCTTTTTCTCATCGTTAAGGAGAGAAAATCATGAGATGTAGGTTCCGTGTTTTCTGTAATGGAGCGAAGACAGTCGACTTCTGTACTCGCTGAGACAGGGATGGATACGGTAGCGGTACGAATTTTAGTCGTAGTTCCAGTGCCAGAGGGAACCACACGCTATTTGGCCACTTGTGGGCCACTATTGCTGCTTTCCCTATTAAGGATCTCAGCTTATTGATGACCTTCAAAAGGAGGTTGTGCGGAGGGAACAGATAGATACTGGACCATCTGTTCCAGTCCAGGGACATAGCGTCCACTGCCTCCGCTAATGGATCCTCGTAAGGGGACACGTAACGATCTATTTTCTTGTTGTCTTTCGTCACAAAGAGGTCTATCAGCAGCTCTGGGACTTGACCCGAGATGAAGGAGAATGATCCTGCGTCAAGGGACCATTCTGACTCTATAGGCGTAAACCTGGATAGAGTGTCCACTGTCACATTGCGGAACCCTTGAATGTGAACTGCTGACAGGTGCCATTTCTTCCTTTCCGCCAAACGAAATATGGCCAACATCACTTGGTAGATTTGAGGTGACCTTGACCCTTGTCGATTCAGGCATCTCACTACCACCTCGCTGTCTAGAACCAGTCTTATGTGGGTCGAGTGGCGAGGAGAAACTTTCTTCAGTGTCAGAAGTACTCCCATAGCTTCTAGAAAGTTGATGTGAAATGACTTGAAAAGATTGGACCAATCTCCTTGGACTCATCTGATGAGAGTGGCCTCCCCAGCCTTCCTTTGAAGCGTCTGTGTGGATAGTTACTGACGGGGGAGGAGGTTGAAGAAGTATTGATTTCTTCAATTGCTTAGCATTGGACCACGGCTTGAGAAGCGTTCGCAGTCGATTCGGTAGTGGTCTTACTAGATCTCTTCGCCCGTTTGATGCGTATTTTCTCCAGACTCCTATTGCATCCTTAAGCTGTGCTCTTAGCACTGGATCTGTTATTGAAGCAAACTGTAGAGAGCCCAGTACTCTCTCCTGTTCGCGTCTTGATATCCGTTTGGATTTCAATAGTCTCTTGACAGATCCTGCTATTCTTGCCTCTTCTTACTAGGAATGGAAAGCCAACGTGAATCCAAATTTCAGTGGATTCCCAACCACTGAAATTTTTGAGCTGGAGAAAGTCGAGACTTTTTGAAATTGATCTGGAATCACAGATGTTCCAGGAACTGGATAAATATCTTAGAAGCTTGCATGCATTCTGTCCTGGATGCTGCCCACACCAGCCAGTCATCCAAGTAGGCTACTACTTGGACCCCCTTTAGGCGTAATTGATGGATGGCTGCGTTCGCGAGCTTCGTGAAAATCCTTGGGGATATGTTTAGCCCGAAAGGCATGGCTCTGAAGGCGTAAAGTTTTCTAAGTAACTTGAAGCCTAAGTAGGAGGAGAGTTGACGATTAATTGGAACGTGCCAAGAAGTGTGAGACAAGTCTATAGAGACAGTATATGCCCTTCTGGGCAGTAGGGTCCTTATGTGCAGAAGCGTGAGCATTCTGAACTTGTAGTTCACTATGAACTTGTTGAGTGGCGACAAGTCTAGAATGACTCTGAGTTTTTCTGAGTCCTTCTTTGGAACACAAAACAGCCTTCCTTGGAATTTTATGGACTCCACTTTCCGGATTACTATTTTGTCTAAGAGTTCTCGGACATATTCTTCCAGAACTGGGGATGAGTGTTGGAAGAATTGAGGAAATTGAGGTGGAGGACTGCTCCAGCTCCAACCTAGTCCATTCTTAATTAGGCTGTGGGCCCAGGGATCGAAGGTCCAGCGATCCCTAAATAGCTGTAGTCTCCCTTCTACTGGAAGTATCTTACTTTTGCTGTTGTGGACCTGAGGCCTTGCCTCCTTGACCGCGTCCTCCCCTGTATCCCCTTCCTCTTGAAGGGCATCTAGAAGAACCTCTGGCTGTTCCTCTAGCTCTCGAACGAAAGGAAGAAGTCTGCCTTTCAAGGGCTGGGTTAAAACTGGCGACTGTGTCACCACTTGTTGAGGTACCAGCTGGTACGTGGTTGGAGGTTTTGCCAGTATCTGAGGCACCTCAGTCACAGGAAGTTGTTGATGTTGCTGTCGGTAGGGTTTAGCCGGCTGAGAGGATGGCCTAGGCCTTTTTGTCTTCTCCTTGGGTTGGGGACCCTCATCTGGAGAAGACTTTCTCTTGAGATCTATGCCCCACCTTTTTGAGAAGGTTCCTATTCTCTGTGGCGGCATTGTCTACTACCTCTTCAACCACTTCATTGGGAAATAGGTCTTTACCCCAAATATGAGAGGAGATTAGTTTCCTCGGTTCGTGCCTCACCGCAGCCGAGGTGAACACGAACTCTCTACAGGCCCTGCTCGCTTTAATAAAGCTATAGAGATCCTTCGTAATTGTGGCCAGATGGGTTTTGGCCACAACCATGAACATATCCTGGTTCTTGGGGTCACTTGCCATCCTTTCTAGTGTCGTTTGCAATGACATCGATGCCGCAAGTCTTTCCTTTGTCTCTTGCTCTCTACGCAAGAGAACCTCCGACAGTTCTGGAAGTGCCTCACTGAACTGGCGTTCAGCAATATCAGCTTCCAGCTTCCCTACTGAGAAGGTAAGGTGTACGTCCTTCCAGTCTTCTTGGTCCAAGGGCAAGGACAGAGATAACGGCTTGCACTCCTCCAAGGAGGGGCATGGTTTCCCTGCCTCCGCCGCCTTAATGGCTGCCTTATATCCCTTTTCCAAGAAGGGAAAGGCTCTGGTAGGAGAGGCCACAAAGGAGGGAAGCTTCTTACTCAAGGCGGGCACCTTTGAGTTAGTGAAACCCCTCTCTTTCATCGAGCTCGTTAGTAACATCTGAGCTTTACTATGGTCAAAAGCTATGACCCCTTCGGCTCCGTCTCCTCCTTTGAGGCTGGCTCCTTCCTAAGGCGGACATAGCAGTCTGGATAAGAATCCTTGTTGGGCCAAAATTCCACTTCGTCCAGGGGAATTGCTCCCAACTTTTCTGAGATCAGGATCTTCCCAGTTGTCATTGGCATGTGTTTGGCATACCTCCAACGATTTGTATCCGAGCACAAAGGAAGATCCTTCACGCTGAGCCGCTTCTGGGACCCACGTGATGCTGTAAGTCTACGTATCTCCAGTTTCATTGCAGCTTCCTTCTCATCATTTTTCCTTTGAATTTGTTGGATCATCTCAACAATGGAAGAAAGAGTTCTTCCCAGTTCATCTGGGATACCTGACGATGTAGAAGGAACAGGTTCGGGGTCCGGAACCGATGTAACCGACACTTCGTCGATTTCTAGCTCTTTTACTTGAGGAGCCTGGAACAGCTCCTCCTCCTGACCTTCTCCTACAAGGTCCTTCTCAGTAGACTCCGACACCACTGACATCCTATCGTCCAATTGGATGTCTTGAAGGGTGGCCAAGACTTCAGAATCTACCGGATTCTGGGCAGACGGCATCTCCACCTGAGGCTGGGGGATGATTGCATCAGCCGATGCTTCAGGGAAAAGGTATGCCCTCATCTTCTCATTTGGAAAGTAGAGGCCTGAGGTGTTTTTCTGAAAACCCCTCACCCAGGATCGTAACGTTTCCCTGGCAGCATTCCTGGACTCCGTTGACTTAGGGTCGACAAAAGCCTCGGCAATCAGGTTAGAACAAACTGTATAAACCTGAGGGTCCCAATAGCAAAGATCACCTCTGAAGGCTGCGCATGCTGCGTGCCTCCTGCAATATTGATGTCCACAGAAGTTCTTACTGCGGACATTACAGAACACACTCCCGCACTTCGGATGGTCCTCCTGTAAAGAGAAGAAAAATCCATAAAAAGCTATAAAAGAAGAAGGAAAGACACATACTTGTATTTCCTGTCCAGTAAATTGCTGAAACCTCTCGAGATATTAAAACTAAGGTTAATTCTATTCTAGAATACCTTATGTAATTTCCTAAATTTATATTTAAGGTGTAGTTCACACCTTGAGATAAAGTTTTAATATACGGGATAGAAAGAATACAGAAAGAACTTACTTTCTATGTATTGTACGGTCCCAACAAAAGGCTGTACAAGATAACATTTAAGTATGATGAAGAACTTTTAGTGTTATCACAAGCACTGTACAGCAGTTTCTGCTAATGCGGTGTGTACTACACTACAAATACACAACTACTGTACATCGCATGCTGCTGTGCCGGCGTGTGCCTGCACGTGCCAGCTGGCAACTACCCCTGTATAGTTCAAAGATATACTATCTTTAACTGATAGGTGGCAGCCCCCTAATTCGCGACTGTGTGCCGGCCGGCAATCATTGTCAGCCGACGGCTGAAAACACTAATACCCGGCTGCTGGCCAACAGTAGCCAAGAACCAGAGAACCTCCACCTGTCCGGCTGTCGGCTGTTAAGCCGGCAGCCGGGTTAGGGGTGCAACACAATAGTCAGAGAAACAGTATGGATGTAAGGTTATAAAGCGGCATTGCCGTACGACCTTCCATCCAGAAAGAGTGAACTTATGGAAGGGGAGAATGTAGCATTCAGGCTTCCAAAGAATCCATAGACTGCCGGGCTCTAACGGCAGACATGGAAGGGAGACCAAGGGAGGTCTAGGGTTCACTCTGCAAAGAACAAAGGATCTCTGCCGGCCGGCACGTAATGCCAGCCGGCAGAGAGCTGAGCCTGTCCTCCATCCTAACCTATACTAGGTACGGAAGTAGGACTGCAGCTAAAAGAAAATAAAAGAAAGAGAGGTGGGGAAGGGATAAGGGTCCTATAGACTTCGTTCTAGTAGGAGACACACTCAGCCGTTAGGGAAGCTCATCCTAACTAAGAGTTATCTATTAGGGAGGAAGAATGGCAATACTTGCTAACCTTCTCTCAACCAGAGCAAAGTTAGGTGAAGTTATTTCGCCGGGCAACAGAGAATACTCATTCTCCAGACCGAGAAAAACAACACAGGACTATCTGCTAGGCCACTAGAGGAAGGAATCATCTCTTACAGAATCCTTCCAACATGGACTAGGGAAGCAAAGCTTCCTGTGTCCGCCCCTAACCTAGCAAAAGAGACTCATTCTCTATGCTAGGAAGAAGCAGAACAAAGACTAGAAACTCTGATGTTCTGCCCTAACCCAAAAAACCAGTCACTCTGGTAATCAGGTCAGGACAGTCATATCCTAGAATAGTTATACTTGAATTTATTATACAGATAGAACCACTAAGATTAAGCCGAAGGCTTACAGAGGGAGAGAGGGATTGAACTTAGCATCCGGAAGAGAAAAGAACAATCGGGGATGTGCGAAAGTATACTACTGTACCTAGAATACTAGACTAGGTAAGATGAGAATCGATTACCTAAATCACCGAAACTCTCTCGTGTATAATCTTGGAAAAACTTTCAACAATATCTTACATGTATAAAATATTTGCCTATAGCATCAATAATATAACATTCGGAAAAACTTATATCATACATGAAAGTACTAGTGCCAGCTGTCTAGGCTACGAAACCTCACGAAGGGCAAGATCGGTACCTCGACCCGTGTCGAAATCACCGAACTAAAACTGACGGTATAATATAAGCATTACTAGCGGAGCTAAATAGCTAAAATATTAAAGCGTAACAAACCGGGAACGTCGCTCCATCTAACTAAATGACCCATAAGAGCGAGCAATAGCATCCAGGATGCCTCCGGTAGGCAACAGCTTTTGTTTACATTAAAATCACTTTTGATTTAATTGAAAACAACAAGAGATTACATTTATACATAGTAAAGATGATACTTAACTTCCTAGAGGCAGTAAAGACCGGAGAAGTCATCAAAATGTTAAAATAAATCCAGAATAACGAGAGAACACAAGGGGAAACACTGAGTAGTAGAGCTACACGAAAAGGAATAAAGAGGGCGCTACTGCCTTCATCAGCTACACACTGGAAACGGAATAGGAGAGAAGCCTTATGAGCGGCTCTCTTTTCATTCTCGTTTCAGATTCTTGTCAATCTACCCCCTCGAAGCGTTAATACTGTTCGGGGCGAAGATAGCTATGTAACGTGTCAAGAATACGTCCTCTGATATTATGAGATATCCTTGTGAGATTATTTAGGGATATTTGCTCCAGGAGTTAGAATTCTGGATACCTTAAGGTAAAATTCTCTGGGAATATCACTGTAGTCAAATATACCCTAAAAAGCTACCAAATAGGAACTTCCATCAGGACGACATGGCCTGAGCCCATATATATATATATATATATATATATATATATATATATATATATATATATATATATATATATATATATATATATATATATATATATATATATATATATATATATATATATATATATATATATATATATATATATATATATATATATATATATATATATATATATATATATATATATATATATATATATATATATATATATATATATATATATATATATATATATATATATATATATATATATATATATATATATATATATATATATATATATGCAGTATACGTTTGAAGAATTGGAATTAAAAACCTCATACCTCAAACGGACTGGATTCACGAGGTACTAAATGTGGCTGAGGTATAAGAACTTATTTTCAAAAGAGACGATGATATGTTAATGGCTTAAGACCAGGATGGTAAGCCATTGCTTGATCCCAAATATTTTTATTGAGGCTAAGAACATCAATGACTGAATTAATTGCATTACAAAACGTGTTTTTTTTTTTTTTTTTTTACAATAAAAGTATGTTGCGGATAGCTCTATTTCATTAATTCTTGGAAACTTCTCTTCAGAGAGAGAGAGAGAGAAAGAGAGA
>NC_090731.1:127796966-127799466 GCF_036898095.1 Palaemon carinicauda
ATCCTCAAGGATCCCAGCAGTTGGCGTAAACGTTTAATTCATGTATACTACTGTTGCGGCACTACTGCTACAGTAGTATTACTACGCTAGCACAGATACCCCACCCACATTTATGTATCCTTCCGCCATTCATAAAGTCTTTGTCATGTTTTTTCACTGTGCAATAAGCCATGGCCTCCTCAGACATTAAGTTTAACATGAGATGATAAGTTATTTCGTTAAGCTGACAAATTATGGCAACTGGGTATGTTATTGCCGATGTTGAAGCTAAAGATAGAGTATGGTATCATTCCTTCATTGCATTTTCATCTTTACTATTATTTGTTTTGCTACATGTAGTAATTATTTTAAAGGATAAATGAATTATGTTCACTTTACTTCTATAAATTCCCATTAGATGTACAAATAAAACTCCTAAAACTATTCCTGATTTATTTACAAAATGCAGTCATGGCCAAAACATAGACAACACGGTCGTACGGCCTAAGAAGAAGAAGAAAAATTATATTGGATGATCCGTTGGTCTGATGGGGAGTTTAGCACAAAATTCTTATTTTAACAAAAATAGTTATATAAAGACTGTTTACATACAATCTCTCTTTCTCTCTCTCTCTCTCTTGGTGGCATAGTGAATAGTTAATGGAAATGTTCAAAAGCCTGAATGACATTACAAGTATTATAATCATGTTACGCTAAATACAAATCAGACCATAAACATTGGATTTAAACTAGAAACTGAATAATTGCTTATTCAGGCTATAGTAAATATGGCCACGGGCTTTCTCTTGACTGTATAAAGTTGCAAGTCGTAATACAAATGCAGTTTTGCAACCATGGGGGCAATTCCAAATCCTGTTAGCCATTCTTGACTGTTATGGGTTTCAGAGCAGATGGAACAAGGTGAATGGGTGTCTGGTGGATGGGCGGGGCAAACTTTTGTCAAAAGGTGTTTACATTGCTTACGTAATGAATGTTTTCGACTCTTGGCTCCTTATCACTGGCCATGGCGTCGGCTAGATCATTTTTACTCTATAAAAATTAAAACTGTCGGGTTTAGGTCATTGATAATGCTGACAAAATTTGTGTGTGGTTGTAAAATATACATATGTGAACTTTCAGCTACATCCGAGGCTTTGATAAGGAGCAAAGTCCAAAAAACCGTGTTACAGAGGCCCTGAATCTCATAGGTTGTTGGAAAAGCATAATGGTATAAATTAGCACAAAAGCTCCATAAAAAGGATGATAGCTCAGTGAGGAAAAGAAATGAGGTCGTCAGATAAGAACAGAAATTTCATGACTGCTAACGGCAATAAAATATTAACTTTTGACACAAGTCATTGTGAATTGTGAATTCATTGAATATTTTCATGTTATTGCTGCACATGGTACACCTTTAGTAAAAATAAGGACAATAACTCCAATGTTATAATGTGGGAACTATTACACATAACACAAATGAGAGGTGTGTAAGAAAGGATGTTTTGAAGATTTATCAACGGCGACAGAAGTATATAAATCCGAAACGTATTATTTTTGCCTTGTTCATTACTCATTACGCGGAGCGGCATTGTCAAACATATGACTACTCGGTCTCTCCTTGTCCCTTGGTTAGTAGGGAGAAGTAGTAGTCAAGTCATACCCTAGTGAGAGGTGATACCCTGAGAGGTTGTTAGGAAAGGGTGAGGGGTGGGAAGGGTTGAATCTGTGTGCACATATCCTCTGAATATTTAGTAGTCCTTTTTGACAGGTCGCGTACACAAGTATAGACTAGACTGAAATATACATAGTCATAATACTATCTAGAGTCATATAAAAGGTATTTCCTATATCTTTTCTCCAGTTCTTTATTTCTGTTCAGTAATCATTTCATAACTCTTTTTTGCTAAAATATTAATATTGTCTATTTAATTTTTCCTTTTGTCCGTCTTTTCTCCCTCTACTGCAGCCATAATTTGATGGCCTTGAGGAATTTCCTAGAAGAAAAATTAGATATCTTATTTCGCCGACTAAGAATTGGGATGTGATGTTCTCTTGGGAATTTATGTTTGTTGAATTTGAAGGTAAAGGCATAGGTGGGAAGATGAATAGGAAGAAGAATGTGATAACGAAAGATAGAAAGAAAGGAATCACCAATATATAACGCCAATGACCGAAAATAAGAAAAACGTTGCATATTCGAATGGCCTCTGCAAAGGAGGAGTTTTCATGTTAACAGAGTAAAGACTTTGGAGTTCGGCTAATTAAAATGAATCAAATAATATTAGATTAGGAAATAAAGAATGGTAAAGAAAATTGGGGAAAATAAAGATTAAACAGCAGGGAAAGTAATATGATAAGACTGCTTAGTAGCAAAATTTTACAGAAATAAATGGGTTTGGTGCAATAAGGTAAAAAAATATGATTAGGAAACGAAATTGAGCTTTTAAAAACAAAAAGTTGACAATTCCCAACGTACATATTCTACACCAAGAAAGAGCTATGAGACAATCATAACATCCAG
>NC_090731.1:127809466-127821966 GCF_036898095.1 Palaemon carinicauda
CCACAACAAGTAAATGTAGTTAATAATAGTCAAGTTGCGGGAATGACGTGTTATAATTGCAAACGTCAAGGTCACTTGATCGCGGACTGCGGAACGAAATTCTGTTCGATACATAATAGTTCGACTTATTCATATAGTCAGTGCTACTCGCGTAAGACACAACAGAATCCTAGAAATACACAGTCAATTCCACAGTCAGTTCCATATGGAAATAAAAAGAAAAATCCTCATTTTAACAATAAGAAGAAACAGCCAAACGTCAATGTAGTTCAGAATCTGAAACAAACAAACACTTCTTCGAATAACACTGAGCCTGGGTCGTCAAACCAGACCTCGCAAGGTCAGACTGATTTTCAGAATGTGCAGAGCAAAGCAAATACCACATAATTAACTCCAGTGGGGAAGAGAGTGATGTTGGGTCAAGGTCATTCATGTCAACATCAATAGTATTGAATAATCAATTTAATGTTTTATCAGATCATTGTGAGGCAATAGATTTTCCTATGAAACACACGGCCGAATTAAGTAAAACAGTGCATGCTCCCGTAGATTTGCAACGAATTCATACAATAATAAGCCAAAATGAGTTACGACCAACCTTATATGCTGTAAATTTAGAACACAAATCCTTTACGTTATTTTTTGACTCTGGTAGTCCACGTAATATCATGGATTTGAGGACACATCATTTGTTGTTTTCGAACTTTCCGATAGAAAAATCCGGAGTAAGACTCGGGTATAGGATATAATGAATTAAATGTCATAGGCATTACTCATGGTCAATTCAAAGTCGGTAAACGCACGTTTGCCGGTACATTTGTTGTTGTACAAAACATTGATATGTATCCAGCTGTAATTATTGGATACCCATCTATGGGAAATGAAAACATTATCTTAGCCCCTGCCAAGCACGGCGTGTATATCAAAGGAAAATTCTATAAGTCTTCTAATACCTTAAAATCAGTTTTGGATAAAAAGGAGACGACAAATGTAACCGTAACGTACGTTGAAGAACCAATAACTTTTCTCACTAATGAAGAAATAGTATACGCGACCCAGCAGAATTCTCGTTCACCCGTAATATCATCTTGCACGCAATCTATCGAGCCAAACATACCTTCAAATTTAATAGTGCAAATAAAGAAAACATTACCGGGATCTGAAATATTAATCCTTTCCGACACTTTGAAAACTAACGGATTGTCTGTCACACAAGCTATTTATACAGTAGGCTCATATCAACAATGTAATATTGAAGTCTGTAATCATTTAAATAACACTTTAGTAATTCACAAAAATCAACATATCTTGGATGTAGAAGTTTATAAACATCGTATTCTTACCGTTGCTGAAATCAACCACACTCAAGGTCTTAAAGTAGTCCATGATAAGGTGTTGGCTATACGTAATTTTCCCATACCTACTAATGTCAAGGGAATACAGCAATTTCTGGGTTGTAGTGGATATTACAGGCTTTTTATATGCAACTATTCAATAATAGCCGCTCCTTTAACTGATCTTACGAAGAAGGCCGTAGCTTTCATATGGTCTGAGCATCATCAACAGGCGTTTAATACCTTGAAAGATGAACTGTGTAGTTCTCCTATCTTAAAATTTCCTGACTTCGGTAAGGAATTCTTCATTGCAACAGACGCCTCAGACTTAGGAGTAGGAGGGGTATTGCTTCAGCAATATTATAAACAATTTTTCCCGATAGCTTTTTATTCTTGAAAACTGAGAACTTCCGAAAGTAAGTCTGTAGTAATAGACAAGGAAGGGCTAGCTATTGTTAATTCACTAGTGCGTTTTAAGTTCATAATATACGGTTATCCGGTTAAGGTTCTTACTGACCATAAACCACTAACCGAGTTCTTTAAAGGCTTCAACCACAGCCCTAAAGGAACTCGGTAGCATTTGATCATTCAAGATTTTGGTGCAAGAATCAGGTATTTACCTGGGAAAGCAAATATCATTGCGGATGCATTATCACGCAACCCCGTGTCATCTTGTATGGAGCCTTTAGCTGAATTAATAGATTTATCAACATCCATGCCTATTGTTAAAACGATATCTGAACAAGAAGATTTAGGCAGGAGCGCTGAATTATTACAGACTGAGCAAAGAAAAGATAAAAAAATAGAAACAATTATAAATGCTTTGAAAGGCAATCATAAGGAAAAGGGATATATAAAGTATAAGCAGCAGAATTATATAATCAAAGATAGTATTCTGTGTAGGACCGTGACAAGGAAAACCCGCAATACACCACATGTAACTAACGACAAGGAAGTAGTACCAATCTCACTTATTTCCACTGTCCTGAATTGGTTGCATACAAATCCATTACATGGACACCCGGGGTTCTCATTAATGTCACAGAAAGCCAAATCATTGTTTTTTTGGCATACTATGCTTACAGATATAAAAAGACACATAGCTAATTGTCGCACATGTCAAGAAAACAAAGGGCATACCAAAAAACCTGTCAGCCTAGGGGCTTATCCCGTTCCCAATCAACCCTTTGAAAGAATACATTTAGATTTGTTAACAGGATTTTACGAGTCAGACAGAGGAAATAAGCACCTCTTAGTAATTGCAGATGCTTTAACTCGATATACAGAACTGATAGCGCTTAAAACTAAAACTGCGATTGAATATGCTAGGAAGTTTTACGAGTGTTACATTTGTAAACATGGAATTCCACACATGATAATCTCAGACACGGGTGGTGAATTTAATAATCACTTTCTTACCTCATTGTGTGAATTCCTTAGCATAAAGAAAATAAATACCATGATATATCACCCAGAGTCGAATGGGCTAGTGGCAAGAGCAAATAGGAAGGTTTTAAATATATTAAGAGTAACACTAGGGGGATCAGACCCCAACTGGGCTATTGCAATACCTGCGGTACTGAGTACTCTGAATCATTCATATCATATATCAATTAAAATGTCACCACATGAAGCATTGTATGGTACCCCAGTTAGAACG
This sequence comes from Palaemon carinicauda, assembly GCF_036898095.1. Lineage (NCBI taxonomy): Eukaryota > Metazoa > Arthropoda > Malacostraca > Decapoda > Palaemonidae > Palaemon > Palaemon carinicauda. The sequence continues at coordinate 127,812,461 of NC_090731.1, forward strand.
CCTTTCCATCTATTAACGCCTACAACTAATCTATCAAATCCTTTAAAAGAATGTATGAATGCAAGCAAAAGTCGACATGATATCCTTCAAAAAAATTTAGAAGAATCACAAATCATAATGAAAAGGAATCATGATAAAATAGCGAAGCCAACTAAAACATATACCGTGGGTGATAATGTATATATACAGGTAAATGTACGTAAAGGACTCAATTATAAACTAACACCTAAGTTTGAAGGCCCATTTAACATTTTGGAAACATTAATGGCCAATAGGTTTAGAGTTCAAAACGTATCCCAACCCACGAATGAGAGAATAGTACCATTGGCTCACATAAGAAAAAAAAAAAGAGGGAAAGAAGTGAGGGAAAGATTTTTATTTGTAAGATTAAAAGTTTTCTTCTTAATACAGGAGTAATTACATATATTTTTCTGGTTACAGGTTTCCAAGATGAATTTTTTGTTGTTGGGAGTGATATTGTTCGCTCAGACATTTTTCTCGTGTGGGACGAGCTCTGAACCAAAAGTATAGATTTTAAAAATGGCACTATAGTTGAAACACAAGAAGACGTTTTTATTACATCGAGCAACGTAGTTGTAGAAGTGCATATACAAGCAATTTTTCTTCCAGAGAATGATGTCACTAGCTGAAAAAGCGCCATTTCATAGTTTGCTGTCTCATTAGATGAGTTGCATAGAAGACATTTTCATTTGACTACAGAGAGTTCGCTTGGATCGACACTAAAAGTTGCAGAGATGCTATCTGATGACTTGCAAAATAAGACTTACGAAACAGAATCTTTGGCTCATGACCTTTTGATGTGGACTGTAATGCACGAACATAAAGAAAGACGAAACCTGTTTATTTTTGCTGCATTAAACATCTTTGGGTCTATTGCAAGTTTAGGTTTAGGATTTTCCAATTGTCTTAAGATGAGTAATCAAAATAAGAAAATTGAGTTCTTGACTCATGAAGATGAATTGATTATGTCAGAACTAAGGAATCAGTTAGCTTCAATCAATCAAATTATGGATTTAGTAAATGAACATTCCAGTAATATCAGTCAGATTATGGAAGTACAGGATTTGTTGGCAACGTTAACGTATTATGATTAAAAAATAGATCACATACGTAACAGAATTGCACATTTCTTTGAGAAATCAAAAGATTATGTAGAAGCTATCACGTTAGCAACTAAAGGTGTACTGTCGCCCCATTTGTTGCCTATAAAATACTTAAAGTTAGTTCTGGAGAACGGACGGGAGAAACTAGGCTATGTTCCTTTGTTAGAAGAACGTAGGTTAGAATTTTATTACAGTCTAATTACAGTAAGCGTTGAAAATAACAAGATTATGATTACAATTCCCTTTGATTCTTCTGATGCCTGGCAATCTTACAGGATATCACCATTTCCGACTTTCATGACGAATCACTCAAATCCAGTAATATCCAGTTTGACAGGACACGTATAGATTTCCCCAGACAAGGAAACATATACGGTCATTAAAGACTTAAATCAATTAACTCACTGTTCAGACGCAATGGATAGAAAAATATGTACAGCTGACTCATTTGAATTCCATAAAAATATAATGGATTCATTCGAGTTAGGTATAGTGCTAGACGGTGCTCTCTCCCATACAAGTGAAAATTGTCTGGATAAGCTTTATCCTTTTGACAATAATGAGTTCAATTGCAGACTGAACAACGGCTCGTGGATACGATACGACAAGGACGGCTTCAAGGTATCATGCCCGGACGGATCCACGTCATATGCAAAAATCTTTGTTGCAGCAGATGGTTGTATTGGGACTTTCCCTAATTCCAAGTTGACCGGGATAAAGACCATCATCAGAGAACGAGCCTACTTCGCGAACTTCACGTGGACGTCTACAATGCCATCACTACCTCTCCCATACAACAAGCAGGTAGCCAAGCGGTTGATGAAATTGACCGAGATGGACCACCTGTCACCGACTTATAAGGAATTTCTTCACCCCATACTACTAGTAGGAAAATTTGTGACGGTGATGATATTTATCGCCGTGAACATCCTTGTTTGGCGTAGGTTACGGAACAGTTTGCAGCTAAAACAGAACGTTTTGCAATGTCCAGACAAAACTCCTTATTTAATTCAGTTTAAAGCCGTTTGAAGTGGCCACCTCATTTGCTAAAAGGAGTAAAATTGTCTGGGAATAGCGTGTGTACGAAAAGCAGTTAGTACGCTAGTAATATGTAATTGAAGAAACTATAGAACATTTGCATTGTTAAAAATACATTTAAAAAACATTTAACAAAATAAATCATTCTTTTCTCTCTGCATCTAATAACATATATAAGCCGTAATGTTCAAAGAAAAGAGAAAAAAAATAAATAAAAATAAGAGAATCTATGGGCATCTAATAAAATATATATATATATATATATATATATATATATATATATATATATATATATATATATATATATATATATATATATATATATATATATATATATATATATATAATATATATATATATATATATATATATATATATATATATATATATATATATATATATATATATATATATATATATATATATATATATATATATATATATATATATATATATATATATATATATATATATATATATATATATATATATATATATATATATATATATATATATATATATATATATATATATATATATATATATATATATATATATATATACATATATATGAAACCGTAGTACGTGTACGTACCAGGAATTCGTGTTTGTTCACTAAAATTGAATCTTTACCAAGGTAACAAATATTTTTATTAATTACCATATTGTGTTAATCTATGTTTCTGACAAAGGTTACAATTATTCTTTAACAAGTTACCGAATCATATGTATATCAGTATTTTTTTTTTGGTACCATATAATAATTTGCTAGCAATGTACCATATATGTGATCTGTATTTATCATGCATTTCTTTTCTTTGCTTTGGTAATATCTTTTCATATGCATTATTGTTATTATTTTTGTAATGTGCCTATTTGGACATTTATCCTCATTTGCTTATGGCTAAATTTAAACAAAGAATAATTCATATATCCAGTCACACTCTTAGTAAACATATTTTGGCGTGTTGTTAAATTTTTAGAAAAAAAAATTGAGATAGCTGGCCGAGCTAATGTAATAGTTAGTTATAACATGTTTAAAACACATGACGTAATATGTCATTGTGGAAGAAGGTAGCGTGAGATTTGCTGTAGTCAGATAAAATCATAACAGGATGCATTTTGCATCTCTCAGCAATGTAACATTTTTCTGAAGCATAAACACAAATGCATACCGTGTGAAAGATTGTGTCTTCCTAGACGAATGTAAAGTTTACATACTGTGTTTAAATGCTGAGACAACTAAACATATGATATTTGTGATATCGATATTTTAGGCAGTTCTTATCTATACTTCACCTGAATTGGTCATCCGACCAAACCAGCTATACTCCTGTGATGGAGACGTTTAACACTGTTGTTTTTAGAGAATAAACCATTTTAAAGTTACCATGCTGGACTTTAATTCAAGACTCAACATCTCAAACAACACATACTCAATGTTTGTTAATAACAGTAGCACACTAATATACGCACTTAGATGAATCCGATTATATATATTCTAATACATACCATTTTTTGTAAAATAATGTTCAGATATCTGAAGAACTTTAAAATTTGTCTTAAATCTATCTAAATATTGTGTTCAAACAGTTAAAATGAACTTTTTGGTAGTCTTAATCAGTGTCTTTAATTTTGATGATGATGATGATGATGATGGTGATGATGATGATGATAAGGGTGATTGTTTTTATTATCATAATTATTATTATTATTATTATTATTATTATTATTATTATTATTATTATTATTATTATTATTATTATTTATAAAATTCCATGATTAGCTAGTTAGATAAAGCTTTAATTTTGTATGTTAAATATAATGAGTGGTTATGTATTAGAACAAGAACTATAAAGCAAAAGAAATATTAATTACATAGAGATTTTGAGAATTAAAGTAATTCTTATCAAATAGATCTTGAGATGTAGTTTTATGCAAGATTCTTTTTTTTCTTCTACTTCAATAAAGTATTGATATACATAATTCAAGCAAAGAAGAATAAATTCTTAACATTTAAAGCAAATCAGACAAAAACATAGCTCTATCATTCCGAACTTAACTACTAGCTAACTGAACAGAAAACAGTTAGGAAAGTACAATAATTTTGGCCCCTTGCGGTACCTACTTGTCTCCTTTGACATTGTGATGTAAGGATCAGAGCTGATGTTTGTATTTCACTTTTCAGCAAAAATTACCTTCCCCGTACTTATAAACAATCACTTCAACAATTTTTGGTTTCATCTGGCAGTCTAATAAAAGTGTCCAAGTTTATCATTCATTCCTTGTTTTACGTGAAATTTGTGACTGTAGCACTAAAACATTATTGTTTGCCATCACAACCCTATTCAGAAGAGTGATATTTGAAACCAAATCATGCATCCAAAAAGTGTAAAATTTATGTTTTTAAACCATGATGAAAAATGTTAATAGAAAATAATGTAATTGTTTACAACACCACGCTCTCCATTTACTCCAAAATAATTAAATCCTGCAGCTCTCATCTTCTTGCACAGTAATTGGGTTGTTATTTAAATTCTGGGAAAGCAATAATTAGCAAGATATATTGAGCAAGGGGGGTAGGGGTTATAAAAAGAAAGTAGCTCGGTTTCCTCACTAAACGACCTGGAACTGACATCGTCAGCATAGTCAACCAAACAGAATTCGTGATGCCAGCGTATATAAACAGAAGTTTGTGATGCCAGCGTACATTTGATATAATGTATATTCAAAATATACTCAATAAAAATGGATTAATTACTCAAAAGTGTCCATAAAATACGCAATTTAAAAATAGTGCCACTTTTGAGTAATCACTTATTTTTTTTATTAAGTATATTTTGAATATACAGTATATCAAATGTACACTGGCATCACGAACTTTTGTTTACGTACGCTGGCATCACGAATTTTGTTTGCATGACTATGTTGACATGTCAGTTTGAAGTCGTTTGGTGAGGAAACCGAGCTATTTTCTTTTTATAACTCCTTCCCCTTTCCTCAACATATCTTGCTAATTATTGCTTTCCCAGAATTTAAATAACCACCTAATTACTATGCAAGAAGATGAGAACTGCAGGACTGCATTATTTTGGTGTAAATGGAGAGCGTGGTATTGTAAACAATTATCAGAAGCAAAAAGGTTTCTTCCACTATGAAATAAAACTAATATTTTCACCACAGAAAAGGAGTAGTCCGACTGGTTTCACTGAATGTAGGATGGACATCCAATGCATTGCTTTTATCTGGTCGCAGCGTGTAAAGGAGAAGGGGGGGTGGGTGAGAAACATATATAAAAAGATCCAAAATAAAAAATTAACATCCAAGAATATGTAGAATATTTTTCTTCATAAAAAATGAGCGGTCAGGATAATGGATAAGCTCAGCATGAAAACCACAATGGGATTTTTTAAACAAATGATATATGAATAATTGTTTTTTTATGATATCACGTAATTCAATTATACACGTTACGAAAAAAAAAAGTTCTTTTAAAAGTAATCGAACTTGAAAAATAGTACAAGTAATACAAGTTATAGTTGCATTGATATAAATGCATTTATCATGGAAAGGAAATTGTTGACTATAGGCTCGAAGAATTGGAAGTAAAAACCTCATACCTCAAAAGGACCGCATTCATGAGATGCTAAATGGGGCTGTGGTAATAAGAACTTATTTTCAAAAGAGACGCCGATCTGCTAATGGGTGAGACCAAGAAAGTGAACCATTGCTTGATCTCAAATATTCTTATTGAGCCTAAGAACATTAAAGACAGCATCATCACAATGGGAAAAGTGTTGTTTGTTGGAGAAAAAGAAAATAAAATGTAGATATCTCTATTTTGCTAATGCTTAAAAACTTCACTTCAGAGAGAGAGAGAGAGAGAGAGAGAGAGAGAGAGAGAGAGAGAGAGAGAGAGAGAGAGAGAGAGAGAGAGAGAGAGAGAGAGAGAGAGAGAGAATTTTTTATGCATGATGCACTAATGAGATGATATAATAAAAGCGAGTTCCAGCTGTATTTGCTGTATATATCATAATACATTTCGATGCGAATTTGCTTTAAAGAGCAAAGTAATGTAAAACTTAAGATAATATGAAAGTACAAATAAAAATCATAGTGAAGGAAATGCACATTATGTAAGGTTGGTAGAATACGAAATGCAGAGCATTAAAGCTGGATGGAAAAAACACTAAGGAAGTATTGCAGAGGCTTGGTGATTTAAAAGGTTTCCTCAAGCATTACATTATAAAGGAATGAAAGTCCAATGCCATTTGTGTTCTTATGTAATGATAGTTAGTCAGTGAGGACTAATTAAAGGAAGTTGTTGTTATTTTATTTGATAAAATTATGAACATACTTAAAAGAATAAAACAAGTATATATCAAGAACTAGTAAAGAATATTACAATGTGTGTTTTTAAGAGTATGCATGGCTATAAAAAGAGGAAAATAGAGTATACGTAAAAAAGTGATAGGAAATTACATAAGATCAAAAAGTAAGGAATTAAACTACTTAGAAAAGGGAAACAATTATTAAAAGGACTTCATCATAATAACCTGCTTGAAAAAAAAATTAAAATGAGATTATAAAGTATGTCAACCAGTAATCTACATTTGAGGAATATTATAATATAAAGTGAATGAATGCATCGAAAAGATTTTGTCTATAAAGAGTAATGATTCTTACACGTAATCTAGAGCTGAAAATTAATTATAGATATTAATGAAATATCTCTTAAATTGATTGGTTACTTATCTTGTTCATTCTTGCACTTATGGTTCTTGGGTCTTTTCATATATTACAGACCCTTTTCCTGTTTTCCCCCTATTCCCTTTTACTCACCCAACGCATTGCTTCCTTTCCCAGCTTTAATGTTTTCTATGAAGGTGAATAGATGTATAAAGTGATTATCATTTCTATGCAGTTTACGATATATTAACTGGAAGACGGCTGAAAGAGGTGTTGAAAAAGGGAAAAGCAAACAAACAAACGGGGTAATATGAGAAGATCTACGAGAAAAGAGATACACATAAGATTATAGAATAGAAAAACGTTGAATTAATGAAGAGAGAAAATCTGTGAAGCAAAATATGGGGGACAATGGATTTGAAAATAACCGTAAATAAGGTATTATGTAAAAAAGGGGTCAGGAAAAGCAAACAAAAATCCGAGGACTTGACTTGAAACCAAGTATGATCTATAGCATTTTGCTTTCATGAGTAAAACTGGACAGTTGCTGCTTCTATATATCACACAAACTGAAAAAATGTTTTTTTGAAAAGTAGAAACTTGGAAAAATTAATTATATTTTATAATTTCACATCAAAATTGTAACTCAATTCACCATTAAGCAAAGTCTTATTGAAAACTTTGCTTTAAACTTCTTATTCTAATTTTTCACCTTTCAATTTCCAATCCTTCTACTTGCCTAAATTCAGAAGACTTTTTTCTTCTGCCAGTATTTTTCTGATCGCGTATTCTTGCTCGTAAACTCATTCGTTTTCACCTGGATATGTTCAGTTAATGGAAATCTGTAAGAATTCTAGAAAACAAAATTACTCTTTTCATGAAACACAATAAAAAATATACATCAAGAAATGCATGGCAGGTGAATGGCTTAATAATGCAAAAAGAGCCAAGGGAAATATGTCATGGGTATAACAATATACATAAAAACTAGTCAGTGATGCGATAATTTTTGAGGGATCGTTACTTTAGGATCTGTGGCTATAATCTAACATGCTCTGAAGGAATATAGTATACCGATTAAGTTTTCATAATAGTTAGGCAGATGTGCAAAAAGAAAACTCAAATTCTGTTTAATGGAAAGGCTAGAACTAGAACATAATTTATAATGAGAATAACTGGACTCTCTCACGAGGTCTGGTAAAAAAAAAAAAAGGAAAAAAAAATGGATAAAGGAGGTAAGCAAGGGAGCTTCATACTAATATTAGGATTTTGTATCAGATAATTAGAAATTTGTGGCTATTACAGTTAAAGAAGAATGAATTTAAAAAGGGATAAACCTTCATCCTATCATCTACAAGTCACAGTTATTTACTTCTATAGTCTTCTTCTCCTCTATTTTCATATCTTTTTTAACTATTCTGTGGATTATCCTCAGGCAAGGAAGTAACTCTACGGCGTTTGCTTCAATGTAATTTTATAGGAAAATAAAACCATTTGTAATGCAATAAAAACATTAAAATGGTTTTTCATTATAATTAAAGCCCTAATAACTTTATAATGTTGACTAATTTTGATTTTTTTTAAATTTCATCTCAACGATCTTTTTTCTTTACTGTAAATGAATTTCATTGGAAATTATGATGTTATGTTTTTCTCTCTTGTTCTCTCTCTTCCTTTTTAGGAATTCACGAGACCTGTGTTTACAAATCCAACTCTTTGTTGCTTTTGTTATTTGCCCTCTCTTATTCTTCAGGCACTGCGTATTCTCTTCCCTATTTCTTTATTCTTTCGCAGTTTTTCACAACAATTTTTACATATGAATAGGAAAGTGTACCGGAAGGAGATGATATAAATATATAGTAATATTGCAAAGCAATATTATTCTAATGGCATTAGGTCACTTATTTATTGCTTCTCTGATCCACAACGGTTAAATCCCTCTTCAGTAAGGCTGGTTTCCATTATTTGCTCTTTTTATTTTTATCATAACTATCATCTTTTCGATCGATTCAACCAATGAGCCCTGGTGACCTTAATGTGAATATATGACACATTACTATTATTATTATTTTTATTATTATTATTATTATTATTATTATTATTATTATTATTATTATTATTATTATTATTATTATTATTATTATTATTACTATGGTGTGACTTAGAAAGCGCTTTAGCATTGAACGTAGCTTCTCTCTCATTTCTATTATATCGAAGGTATGTATCTACCTAGCAAGAAAGACTATAAAAGTGGTTGGTGAAGCAGAGAGAGAGAGAGAGAGAGAGAGAGAGAGAGAGAGGAGAGAGAGAGAGAGAGAGAGAGAGAGAGAGAGAGAGAGAGAGAGAGATAGTATTCAAGCTAATGAATATTAGGGAAATTAGTTAGTGAATATTTCCGGGTCCTAATGTTTATGCTCTAGTGTATCCTTTGCAAAGAATACAAGCAAAGGAGAATTAATAAGGATAGAAACCCAAGTACAAAAAGTCTTCTACAGATTTACACATATAAAGTATAATTTCATTCAATTACACATAATTACACAAAACAGTCGACATCATTTTATATTACATTTAAACAGGGATTAATTAACATAGCAGAGGAGAGCTAAATGATTTACCCAAGATCTGGTCTTTGTGTGATTTCGCCTGGGGCTC
>NC_090731.1:127824466-127826966 GCF_036898095.1 Palaemon carinicauda
TGGGGGAAGCGCTTTTGGTATATGTATGATGATGAAGATCTATATATATGCATATACATGTTATGTATATATAAATGCATATATGTATATATATATATATATATATATTTGTTTATTTATTTATTTATATATATATATATATATATATACACTCATATATATATATATATATATATATACATACATATATATATATATATAATATATACCATATATACAGCATATATGAAGTTAATTTCCATTTATTTCTAAACTTGTCCTTTCATCAATGTTTTACTAAGCTACCGTTCTTTTCACTATGTTTTTCTCTGCCATTTTTTTTTAACGGGAAGCTGATACACCTAAATGAGTATTGAATGATTAACACACCCGAAAAGCCAAGAGAAAAGAGAAAATGAAAACAGTTTTTGTACACTTTTTTCAGGGCTGTTTCTTTATTTCAACCTAACTTAATTATAAATTGTTCCATGTAAGATAGAACAAGTGGGTGAAAAGTTTAGTTTAGGAAAATGTCAGTGACATTAGTGATTTAGAATTGACATCACTCTCTCTCTCTCTCTCTCTCTCTCTCTCTCTCTCTCTCTCTCATTCTTTCTATATATATATATATATTATATATATATATATTACAGTTCAGTGGTTATGTAAACAGATCCGGTGTTGGTTTATTTTCACAATCTTCAATTATATAATAATGTATTATCTATGAGGCCTTTTGTCCTTTTTGTTTTTAAAATTCCCATAAAAGATTTATGGTATAGATCATTTCTAAAAGTATTTAATATATATTTCATCTTATAAAGGGTTTCACTACTAGTAATATTAACTTAGTGTGACTAATGTAAGTCCATATACTATGTACTTAATTGAAAATTTCATTTGATGATTTCTCCATTTAGAACTTTTAATGGAAAAAACTCACTTAATCACATTTTTTTTTTATCTCATCGGTACGTTTTAATCCGTCTTTCATATCAATAATTTAAACAGATTCCTCTCCACAATGGGAATAAATATTCGATTTCTGTTCTACATATTCTGTGTCCAACTGAATAAATATTTAAAAGACTCCATTATATTTTTATACATTCCTGAATTTGCTCCTTCTGCTTCGTTTTATTTTGAGTTTTTTTGGTCTTGGACGAAGTCCCTTCTCTAGTCGTAGTTGAACTATTCTCTTTTATGGTTATATTTTTTTTTCTAATTTCCATATTCACAGCTTTTTTTTTCAAGTCATTTCCATTATTGAAATCATTTTACAGTCATTGACTAATTCTTTTTTCTTTTAAAACGTCATTTATATTTCGTCATTCTTTTACAATGTCATTATTATTATTATTATTACTATTATTATTATCATCGTCATAATTATTATTATTATTATTATTATTATTATTATTATTATTATTATTATAATCAGCATCATCATTATTATTATTATTATATTATTATTATTATTATTATTATTATTATTATTATTATCATTATTATTATTTCTATTATTATCCATCATCATTATTGATCTTATTGTTATGATCATTATTATTATTATTAATATTATTATTATTATTATTATTATTATTATTATTATTATTATTATTATTATTATTTTCATCATCATTGTTAATCTTATTGTTATGCTCATTATTGTTATCATTATTATTATTTAGTCATCCTAACTCATTCGAGGATGGTCAAATTCATTGATCTTTTTAATGTACTTTCGAACCTTCAGTTTGGTTTAGAAAAGCATGTAGCACTACTACTGCCATTTTTAAGGTTGTAAGTGATATTTTACCCTCGTTTTAACCAGAAGTCATATACAGTAGCACTTTTTTTTTAGATCTAAAGAAGGCTTTAGAGGATTTAGAGGTATTGTCAACTCCTTCTTCTTGTCATACTTGAGTAACCGAAGGAGTATGTTTGTATTGAATGGCCATATGTCTGATACTGGACCTATTTTGGGGGTACCACAGGGTTCGGTTTTAGTACCCCTTCTATTCAATGTTTTTTATTAACGACATAGTAGATATAAGGATTGCAAAGGCTCTATTTGCAGAGGATGCAGTCCTTTTATATCAGAGAAAAATCACATGAATTGTGCATTAGAAAATTAAATATATTGATTGCTGAACTCACAAATTGGCTCCAGAATAAATAGACTAATTCATAACGTACAAAAAAACTAAATTAATATTGTTCACACCAAGGCATGTTGAAAGCTTGCCAGACATATATTTTAACGGAACTAATCTTGAGTGGGTCTCCAGTGTCACGTACTTGGGCATCGTTATTGATAATAAGTTTAGTTTTACTCTGCAATCAGCTGAAGTTTTTAGGAAATTAAGCAAAATTCAAGGTGTTTTTTATCCACTTTCCTCACTTGTGCCTCAGTCGGCTCTATGACCATGTATTACTCCTTGGTATACCCTATAATAATACAAAATGTATCATTTGGGGTGGTGTTCCTGAGATAAACCTCCATATCATTAAAACCTCT
>NC_090731.1:127831966-127840442 GCF_036898095.1 Palaemon carinicauda
TATTCCGTTTACGAATTTTATACAATCTTTATAGTGTATGATAACATAATTATACATACTTTTTATTCCGAGAAAACGTGTATTACCACATATTTTACTTATAGAGTTAATATAGGTCACTAGGATCCTCACAACTTAACTAGTATGATTTTCACAAATATTTTATGTGAAGTATAGCGATGCCACGTGTTATTTCCTTCAATGTTCACCTTGTTTTATACATTGAAGAATAAAACAAAGCAATCATCATCAATATCATTATTATTATTATTATTATTATTATTATTATTATTATTATTATTATTATTATTATTATTATTATTATCATTATTATTATTATTATTATTATTATTATTATTATTATTATTATTATTATTATTATTATTATTATTATTATTATCTTTGGCTATGCAGGGATCGATCTTAAAAGGGTCTAGAAACACATAGTTTGGGTTTTTTTCAATTTCATATTCTTAGAAATTGCATCATGACACACACATCTATCTATCTATCTATCTATCTATCTATCTATCTATATATATATATATATATATATATAAATATATATATATGTATATATACATAAATATATATATATATATATATATATGTGTGTGTGTATATATATATATATATATATATGTGTGTGTGTATATATATATATATATATATACTATATATATATATATATATATACATATATATATATAGCTATATATATATATATATATATATAAAACCCTTTCTGAATTGCGATATCATAACGTGGCGAAAGGGTTTGTGTATCGCCATGATCTGCAAAGCTGTACTAGACACTAAAAGTGGGTTGGTTTGCTGTGTGCGATCAGACTAAAGTTTCCCACCGTTATCAATCTCAAAAGGTGTCGTGATGATGAAAACTGGCTAAACTCCAGACATGAATAAGGACATATCTGACGTCTATTTCCTGCAGTGAATTGGTTGCTGTTGTTATTATTAACACACACACAGACATATATATATATATATATATATATACACATATATATATATATATATATATGTGTGTGTGTGTGTGTGTGTGTCTGTGTGTGTGTATGTGTGTGTGTGTGTGTACTATTGTGCCCGTTGCTGTCAAAATAAGACGTCTAAATATTTAGATAGATATGTTCAGACACACACACAGACAAACACAGATATTCAACCCTTTTTTGGCACCCCATCTACCCTTCCCTGTTTACAACCCGCAGTTCAGCAATTTTTGGGAGAGTGTGGTATCTAAGTTTACCTCTCGGAGTAACACCCTCTCGCCAGGACATGACTCTTCCCTCTCATCCTGACCGTGACAGGAAATATATAATATATATATATATATATATATATATACATATATATATATATATATATATATATATAAGTCGCTGCTAGACTGTTGCAGGATAAAGGCCTCGGATGTATACTTCCACTCCCATCTGTATAAAAGTCTTTCTATGCCTGCAAATTTCTTCGTTCCTCGAACCATCGTGTTCTTTTCCTTCGGTTTTCTTTTTTTTCGCAACTTCTAAAGACTCATTTAATTATTTCTATCACCCATTCATTTTCTTTCAATCTCATTATATGCGCTCTTTAATCAGCAAAACAATAATTGGATTTGATATTTCCCTATTTATAGACATTCTTTAGGAATTAACTTTTAATTTAATAATTCTTAGAGTCAGATATTGTTTCACATTTTCAATAAAAACTGAAATTGGCAGATAATAATAGTTTCTGTCATCTACAATATAAAAGCCTACAGTATTTAATTAAAATTATACATATGAGGTTAAATTATAGTTAAGATAAGGGAAAAAAAAGAATTTGATGATTGGAGGCTACATGGGTTTCATAAAGAATGATATTTCAAGGTCTTATTATAGTAAACGATATAGGATATGATTGGTTCATGTGAAAAAATAAAAAAGTTTCATTTCTTGAACCAAAGTCCAGAAAACATATCTTAACTGCACCTAAAGTAGCGAGTAGTTAAACACACTTTACCAGAGTACTACAGATAACTTAGCATCAGATATCTCCTAAGTAGTTTTTCAATGTTAGGCCCATAGAAGAAAGAGTTGTAAGCTTATAAAATGTAGACTAGAGTTTTCAATTTTAATTTTATGTTGATTACTTTTGAAGCATTCTTAGGCCCAGTACTGGAATCAGTGTGGCATTCCTCACCATTTTTTTTTTTCTTAATCAAATGAATTGTTATGAAATATTTCAGCGAGCTAATTGTAGACCTGGAAACGTATCGAAAGAATTCTCGGTACTGATATCGAGGACTGTGATAAAAATAAACGGAAGTAAATTAAGTTCCGTAACGAAAGTCAGAATAAGAAAAAAAATTCCAACTATTTGCAAAGGTCAAATTAAAGAAATTTCTCCCAAGCTATTAACAAAGGTCAAATAAAGAAATTTTTGTCAAACTATTTGCAAAGGTCAAACGAATAGCAGAGGGGATTCTGGATAAATGTTTAAAGAAAATTACACTTCCCTTTCCTACAATTCCTTTTGCGCATATCATTAAGAAAAAACAAAAGAAACCACCCCTAATGTAAACATGACCTAATTTATAGCTTCCAAATGGAATTATTCTCTCTCTCTCTCTCTCTCTCTCTCTCTCTCTCTCTCTCTCTCTCTCTCTCTCTCTCTCTCTCTTTTTGTAGTTATCCACAGATCTCAGCAACTAATTCTTAATATTAATACATATCATGGTCATTCTAATTAGATTATCTATCATTTATAAAATGAAATTCCAATGTAAACCTATTATTTCTCATAAAAATTATTAAAAAGATTCTAATGATTACATAATCTGAAATGCTACATTCAAGAAGAGTTTAAGATCGTAGCTTTAAAAGTTGGGAAATTACTATGTCATCAGATTAATTTCAGAATTTCCTTGTTTGATTTCTTGCTATTTATGTTTATGCTTATATAATAAGGCATTAGCCCTTGAATTGATATTTTGAAATAAATTTACATGTTAATGGTGGCCTCACTGAATTGTGATTGTTTGCGAAGATAATAAACTTCTCTTCCAGTTTTCTTTATTTGTTTATTGTTCATCCTGAAACAAGGGAATAGCTTACTATACTCGATTTTTTTAATAAGGTGCATTTGCACCGACTCGCAGCGGTGCCCTGTTAGCTTGGAAAAGTTTCCTGCTATCTGATTTGTTAGAATTATCTTGTCCAAGCAATCAACGATCAGGAAACCTTTCCGAGCTAAAAGGGCACCCGTGCGAGTCGGTGCAAATCTGCCTTGCTACAAGGAATTGACTATAGTTGTCAGCCATACATATGTGTAAAGTAATAACCCTGATAAATTAGTCTCTTGTACCTGGAGATTAATGATATTGAAGGACGCCACTTCTGCCTATGAGACAGTTTAAGGAGATCTTCTGTATTAAAGTAACCTATTCTTATTTTGATATTTGTTATTGTAGTAACGCACTTACACCTGATATAAGAATGTAGGGACTTTTCCATATAACAATTATCTTTATTTTTCAAATACAGCTAACAAGAGAACATCTATGTTTTGGGAATAAATCTAAATACTGGGTAAACAGCAAGAAATAATTTTTCCATTTCATAATAGCAAGAGTTTGTAAAACCATATTAAACTAATCAGAAATATTACAAAAAGTGCCAACCTTACCAACAAAAAAGTTTCCAAGAAGATGTTTGTAAGTGGAATTCTATTAAATTTTGGTCTATGGTAGGCTTTAACTAACTCACATGCCTACAATTTTTAGCTGCAAAAGCCAATAAATAGTCAGTGTAATATTGGAAATGTCTTCTTTTTTACTGAATTGAATTATATAACATTGTTTTATTATAATATTTCATTATGAACTTTTGATACAGTATCTGAGATTTATGATTACCACTGTATTTGTGTTTATATCTCCGAATTTGTAGATATAATCCCTTATGTTACTTTTCTCTTTCGCAACCTTCACTCTCCTTTCGTCATCGCCAGAAAGCATTAATAAGGTAACTTTAATTGGGGAATTTGAGTGGTTATATAATTTTTTCTCTTTTTTATTTATTTATTTATTTTTTTTTTTTATAATTGGTCTCACCACATATTGTCTATGTAATTATTCATATTCTTGATTTCGAGTCTAAGCACAGAGTTCTGAATTAGACAGAATATGTACAGCAGAGTTGGAATAAACTTTCTGTGTATCCCTCTTGGTAGCTCATTGGTAGAGTTTAATGCCGCAATTGTGCTGACTAAGATCCATTGGGTCGAACCATGGCCAAGCCAGAAGCACTTGTCATAAAATAATGTCCAATGGGTATATATTTCCAAGACTGAAATCGATAGTAAAGTCCATATATATTGTTAATATTGGAACGCTTGAATCAGTAGAGCATTTTAGGGAAACTTATACGCTTAGATAAATCCTAATAAGATACTTTCTAAAACATGCATTTTTTTTTTTTTTTTTTTTTTTTTGTAGAATAACGTTGAGATATGTAAATAACTGTTAAACTTGTCTTAGACTTACCTAGGTTTTGTATGCGACCAGTTAATATAAACTTTTTGGTGATGATTATCAGTGTCTTTAATTTTGCATTTCACGTTACTAACATGCTCTCTCTCTCTCTCTCTCTCTCTCTCTCTCTCTCTCTCTCTCTCTCCTGTGACATTATATAATGTCAACTTAGGGTGAATGATAGAATATTATTTCACAATTTTGATTTATAAAAGTAATTTAACCTCAGTTTCCTCAGAGCCATTAGGTATAAGATGTATAAAACCTGTCCAGGTCGTCGAAAACGTGCTTTATCCATTGCATTATCTTTATGGCGTACTTTCTTCAATGTATTGCCTAATTTATTACTGGAGCTAAGCCAGTAAGAATGGCATATGAAAATAACTTTTAGAGGATCGAAGATAAATGGGTTTTCGTGTACTGAACAGTTGCGGTCAGGGCCCATAGATTTTAGCTCCGGGCTCCCTCCAATCCAGTCATTTCTCGATGGAGCGGGCCAGCCAGGCATGCGTTCATCTCATTGTTATCTTGTACGTCCTACAATTGATGTTATGCATCTTACATAAGTTATTTCTCTTGAGGGCTACGAGAGACCTTGCTATGCGACCAATAATGATTATCTATCCTAATCCGTCTCTCACATAAGGTAGGGCAGTCTTAACGCAGACATCCACGATTTCCCACCAATAATCTTTTCCCACTCTTTTCTTGTATAATCTTTTTTCATTTATGCTTTATAATTCAAGTAATAACCTACGTTGTTGTTATATGATTAAGAGCAATAGATTACGACCTTTCATAGTATCTGAGAAAGTACGCATTAAGGTTTTAAAACAGAAATTAAAAAGGCTTGCACTCTAAAAAAGTTAAGTAGAATATCATCAACATTAGAAAAATAGTTGATAAAAGCCCCTTTTTACCTAGAATTTAAAGTTTGGTTTCCACCTTTATTTTTTTTAATTATTATTTTTTCCCACCTAATAAACGTGAACGTAAATCTATAAACGTGAACATATAATATATTTGTAGAAGCCTTACCATAACGTATGAATATAGGATGCATACCCACTCCCACCTCGTGTTTCTATTCGTATTTTCCTTTCCTCATCTCCCTCGCCTTCTCATTCCATTGTAGAAGGATCTGAAGAAACGACCTGGCAAGAAGTCGGGGAGTGAAAATTAGACGATTACATCCAACCCAAGAGATTTGGGATGTGATTGTCCTTGGAATTTTCGCTTGTGGAGGACGGCGGGATATAGGCAGATAGAAGGGCAGATTGGGTAACAGGAGGAGGAAGATTAGCATAAAGGGAATGAGGAAGAATAAGATGGAAGAAGATAGAGGGAAATGAATGGTGCGAAAGAAAATGACGTATAAACAAGCATGCGAGCATAGGAAAAAGAGAAAAATGGAAGTGAGGTAAACATTTAGAAAAAGAAAAATACTATTATTAGGATGCAAAGGAGAAATTAAACGAAATAAGATATTAGTGATTGAGGAGGTATGATGAACAATAATCTTATTAGAGGACAACAAATATATATGTCATACTATTCAATAATAAACTGATTTCCTTACGAGATAAGAATGCCCAAAATCCAATGTAGAAATACCTCTGATAAAAGAAGGACTGAGGTTTTCATATGTGATGAAAATGAGGTTATTATCCCAATGGAGATAACGCTAGCGCAAGAAAGGGCAGCAAAGATTTTATAATGAAAGAAATTTGTACATGGGAAAGGATGACGAAGAAATTAGCTTACGTTACATTCAACGGAATTTGTCGTTTAAGTTGATTGGAGTCAGATGGCGATTATTATGCAAGCTGCATGGAAGAAACAGAGAGAGAGAGAGAGAGAGAGAGAGAGAGAGAGAGAGAGAGAGCATTCTTCTTTATTTTTTGTGACCACGACTATTTCTCACCAGATAGCAGGATGGATAAGTAGACTTTATCCCCGTATATCAAAATCGTTAAGGATTTAAATCTTGGCCATAACAGCTGCATTTCGTCACTTGCCATAAGTTATTCCATTTTTATTAGATGTAGTAAAGTTTTTGGGGATCAATATCATAAAGCAAGTAAATATATATTTATGCATTAACAATCTTGAGAAAGAATATGCAATCAAGTAAATTAAGTATCTCATCATACACACACACACACACACACACACACACATATATATATATATATATATATATATACATAAATAGATAGATAGATAGAGAGATAGATAATAATCATCAACACATGAAGTATTATCCGCTGAATTCGTAAATATACATACTTGTGTCAGACGAAAATAAAAGTCAGCAAGAAAGTATACTCTCTACTTGGTGGTTAATATATAATGCATTTAGATATATATATATATATATATATATATATAAGTCTTTAAGAATATTTAGGCCTTTTAAATGCAAATCAGCCTATATAAAATTATTCAAAATCAGTAAGTATGTCTTTTATAAACCTCCTCCACCTGCGATATTTTACTTGCATTGATAAAAAGACAAAATCACAATTTTTCATGTTTATCACGGTTATTCACAACACACTATTGTAATGCTTACATGTTTTATGTTAGTGAAACACCGTTCTTCATAAACACATGTAAAGTTTCATTAATTTTTTTTTTTTGCTGTCTTTGTATTTTCATAGATATAAATTATGTGTAATGTACATCTCTTATTCATTTTCATGATAGCTTAAGGCTTTGATTACTTTCCAGCTGACTCAGACTGTCAATCATAATGCAGAGGTTATAAATGGGGCATAGTAGCATCTACCGTATGAGGTCTAGTAATGTTTCTATTTCCTCTAGGTCTGACTTAATTTTAGACGGACTGCATATTTCCTACGTTTTCAAACTTTTCTTTTTTACAAAGTTCTGAGTGTCAATGTTGAGTTGAGCTTTGTCAACTATGTACATTAAGTAAATTAGACACTACTTGACAAACGATCTGGTGATTTCTCCGATGTTTTTCAGAATTGCTATGAGAAAGAGAAAAACCAAGAGGACAAAGGAGCTTATCTTGCCGTATTATATATATATATATATATATATATATATATATATATATATTTGGAAATCAAATAGTCCGAAATTACATGTAATAATCAGGCTATATATCAGTTTAGGGAAATCGGTGTTACTCTATGGACATGAGTCATAGTATGACAATGAAACAGTCTCCAATAGAAATAGTAGATTCGAGAACAAAACAATCAGAAGGATATTGGGAGTTGAATAGCAGGACAGGAATAAAAATGAAACTATAAGAGAGATTACTCGAATGGCATATATTAATGAGATCATGATGAGGTACAGATGGAGATAGTTTGGTCATGCTCTTCGTACTCCCCAAGAGAGATAACTCACCAAATGTTCAGGTGGGCTCCATAAGGCACTTGAAGAGTTGGAAGACCCAGACCTAAATGGCTGAGGACTATGAAGCGTGAAGTAGGAGGTAATGAATGGAGAAGTATTCAATTAAATTCAGACGTAATCTTTGATGACTTGGGTAGGCTAGTAGGCTATATACTATAAGAGTGGAAGTAAAGGAAAACATCTGAATGGACAAAACTCTATGAGAAAAGAGAGGGATAAATGGTTAGAGATAACAGATATGAGAAATAGGTCGAAAAATGTGACTCTTAATCAATGTGAACCAAAATTTGTGATGACAAAAATATGAAGAATAAAGAGAAGTAGGGAAGGGAAAAGTGTCACCTATTGTTATTCAGAGTAAATATAGAAACACACTTTAGAATTAAGATTTTTTTTTTTTTTTTTTTTTACTAGAATAACATCATGTTATTATTGAGAACAATGATTATCGTAATAAATACACACTGAAAAGGAAAACTAATTAATGATGGATATTCTTAGAGAAAAAAATATCTATATAAAAAAAAATTTAGAATCTATTTTTATTTGGGG
>NC_090731.1:127845942-127848442 GCF_036898095.1 Palaemon carinicauda
GGATTGTAATATATTTTTTTAACCTAATCTCATTCACAGGGCTCCTTCTGATTATTACACTTTTAAGCCTATTTGAATTATTATTTTTGTAGCAATTGTTTCTATTTTTATTCTTATTAATCTCATAGTTTTGTCACATATAAACTATTAGGGAAAAATTAAATGTACTCAAAATCTCGGAATCCATCGTCACGAATAAATTACCATCCAAATTATATAATAAAAGTATTAATTACCAAAAGAGAATATACAAGAATGTTTAAAAAAAAATTAAAATAAAAGAAGAAGATGCATTGATAGAAAATCTAATACTAAAGGGATATTTTGGCCACGAAAATTGCTTACCGAGAGCGCCATGTACGAGAGAGAGAGAGAGAGAGAGAGAGAGAGAGAGAGAGAGAGAGAGAGAGAGAAAGAGAGTTAATATTATGAAATCATTCTGAAGTGAATCAGAATGAGAGAACATTTAATCGGGTGTGAGTGTTTGGAGACCAGGATTTTGCCGTTAGTATTCTTTCTGATAACGATTGTTTCGTGAAGTTTGTTACATGAAACATCTTAGAAAATAATTTTCGTTTGCCATTCACTTACACATTCAAATATTTAGAATTATGATATGTTGCTAAATTTTTTGTTACCCTCCACCATTTTACTGGAATAAGAGAACAAATCACAAAATATTTCTATTTTTTAACATGCGTACAATTTTACTACTATCTTATGCATCATGTTTACTACGAGTCTTGAAATGGTTACTCGTTAGTTGAATTAAATTCACAATATTCCCAAATGAGAACAAAATGAGACAATTCAATTCACTTTCAATTACATTAATGTCTCCGCTTCTAAACGAAAGTTTGTGCGTGCAATGTCTCATTGAAATAAGCATGAGTGCAAATTCAGAAGCGAAAAACTAGATTATTATTAGCTAATAATTTTACCGAAAAGGTGTAGATTTACAATTACATTTCTAATGAAAACCATCGATATCATCAAATGGTAACTTGATCAAAATTCTTTATCCTCTTTAGTTTCCTTAAAAAAGAACTTGCAACGTTAACCGTAAAAATTGCTACAGCTGTAAAAAGCTGTACTCGTAAAAACTAGTTAATGTATATTTTCGCCGGAAGGTATTCAGGATTTCATTGCTCATTGTTGAGGAAAATAGATAAAAGAAGTGAAGGGGGAAAATAAAGGTTGGGAAGGAAAGTGGCTCTAAAAAAACCAATAGAGTAGAATAAGGAAGATACTTTTCGTGGAGAGAAAGGGAGGGGAAGTTGAAGTGTAAGAAAAACATCAGCTGTTTTTTTCCGAGATGATGTCTGCAAGGTTAAATTTTTATTTGCTAAACTTATACATCAACTTTATCACACAAAAAATATTTCAATCGTTAAAAACAGGAACAAGTTTATTTTTTTTTTTTTATGGTTCTAAAGAAGGGAAAAATGCTTGCCGATCATTGTTACCAACAATCACTATTGTACTTAAGTTTTTCTAATGAACGAACCTAAAAACATATTTGTCATTGACTAAAATTAACAGGGAAAACTGTTTGTTAGTAATAAGAGAAAGAAATATTCAAGTGGAACCATCTGAAATCTATACCACCTGATGCGAAGAAAACGCGTAATATAGAAAGGATCCGCACGAGATTAGAGTTAACTGCAGAGAAGTATTTATTAAAATAGATAAAAAACGTAACAATAATATTTGAAAAGATTCATAAGAGGTCAATTAGGGCTATAGGGAAAATGATTTATTGGAAAATGTACATAAATGACAAAGGGTGAAAATAAAGATAAATATTAATTTGTTAAGATTCATAAGTGGTCAAACTTAGCTGTGGAGAGATTGATTTTCTGGATAGGGTCTCCAAGAGACCATGATTGATTATGGAGAAAAAAGTAAGTCATAAAAATTCCATAGGAGGCCAAACGTGATTATGGAGACAAAAATCCAAATTAAATAATCAAGAGGAGGTCGAACGTGACTGTGGAGAGCAGAATCAATTGACAATCATCAATAGAAAGCCAAAAGTTGGTATGGAGAGAAATTTAAATAAAAAAAAAAACCAAGATATATCTGTCAAAAAAGAAGAAAGGATTTTTGATTGCTGAGAGGTAAATTTATTAGAAAAGTTTCATTAGTCCAAATGTGGGTATTGGGTGTAAAATGTGTTGGGGAAGATCATTTTTACTATAGAGGTAAAAATGTATTGGAAAGGATTCATAAAAACTAAGCATCATTGACTGTGGAGAAAAGAATTAATGGAAAGGATTCTAGAGGCCAATTGCAACCTATGATAAGATATTTTAATGAAAATTATTCACATTGTTCAAGTGAAAATGTGAAGAAAAGGATTCATTGGAAAGAATCAATGGGAATCCAAATGTGGATGGTGAGAGATTAATTTATTTGAGAGGATCTATAAAAGAACATGAGTAATAGTGGGAGTAGGGAAGTCATTAGAAAGGATCCGCAAGAGAACAAACTGAGCTAT
>NC_090731.1:127853442-127855942 GCF_036898095.1 Palaemon carinicauda
AATAATTCGGAGAATATACAGAAAATTTGGGATATAATTTAGAAAATCTACAGAAAATTTGAAAAATAATTGAGATAAGCCAATCTAGGCAGCAGGGACGGAATTCTTGAAAAATATTGTACAGAAATAAAGGATTAATTTATAAATGTAATCAATGGTGAAATATTTCATTTGCTAAATACGATATTGTTTGCTCCTAAAGGTACAATAAGGTAAACATCATCTCTTGTCAAAAACACCAAAAAAAAAATAAAAATTAAAAAAAAACTATTTGATTTAAATAAAAATAATTTTTCTATACTCTAATTCTTTCTATACTATACTGAATTATTATTTTGATTCTTTTCTATTAAACCTTATTTTTGGTAATTATTACAGAATTGTTCTCTGGCATAAGCTCAAAGGTTTATTTATGGTTAGCAATTTTGATAAATAGAAATATCAACACATATGAACAGATTTCTTTCTAATAAAAATAGTGGCATTTCCATTTTCATTTAAAAAAAAAAAAAATGTTTTATGTTGATAAAAACCACCCAATTATTGTTCACAGAATCAGTTGATTTAAACTAACCAAAATTAATATTTGTAACACATTTTTAAATGAGTAATGATAAGGCCTTGGCATATGAAATAGATATGCTCTGTGTACCTCCATGGGTTAACGTCAGAGAAGGCGGGGAGGTCCTTGACGTTTAGCTTCTTCAGGGCTAAACGTGACGCAACTAGCTGATGAATCTCCGTCCGGAAAGATGCTTCTTTCTAGGACGATTTCTTCTGAATGTCTTGCACCATGGACAGTAGCGAGTGTAGCGTACTTGTAATGGAATCCAACTGGGGTGCGGTGGAGGAAGTCGAAGGCGTCGGTTCAGTCACCGCTGCAGACGATACCGAAATCGTTTCGGTTTTCTTGACTTCAATCTCAGGAGGTATCTCATCCTCTTGCTCCAGTTCATCCACTAGGAGATTGTTCTCAGTCTCCTCCGAGACAACAGACATGTTTTCCTCTAATTGGATGCTCTGTAAGGCATCCGAAACGTCAGGTTCTACCAGAATCTGAACTAAGGGGATCTCAGGTTGAGCCTGGGGAACAATTGCATCCGCAGATGCATTAGGGAAGAGACAATCCCTCATCCTCTCATTATGAAGGTATGGGCCAGAGGTGTTCTTCTGAAAACCCCTGACCCATTTTCCCAGCGTGTCCCCCTTGCTGCATCCCTACAGTTAGTAGACTTTTGATCATCAAAAGCCTCTTTAATCAGTTTGTCACAAACAGTACATACCTGTGGGTCCCAGTACTTGAGAGCCCCTTTGGTGACTGCGCAGCGAGCATGGGCCCTGCACATGCCATGTCCGTAGAAGCTCTTACTACGGACCCTGCAAAAGTTGTTCCCGCACACGGGATGCACCTCCTGTAAAGAAAGAAAAGTTATAAGTATTTGGTGAAATTCTCAGATTTCAGCATACATATTTTAATTAGTATTTAATTAATATTTAATTAATATTAGCTTGGATAGAGTAAGCTAGAAAGTAGGAAAGACACCCACATGTGTTCCCTGTCCAGCCCATTGTTATGACCTCCTCCAATATTGAACTATAGATTCATAATGAATTTAAGGGGAAGATAATATCCTTGGATATAAGGTGTCTTCTTAACACAATCTTCCATGTTCAATATAGGGGATTAAATTAATGGGTAATAACCATTAATTGGTAGGGAGAATCACTCCCTAAAAGTGATGGTCTCACAATTGGCTGCCCATGAACCACTTGACAGCAATGACTGGCGGCGGCATGCCGCCAGTGTTGCCGGGTTTGCCGGCATCTGCTGGGTCCAGTGGCATATGCCGGGCCCGCTGGCATATGCCGGGCCCGCTGGCACATGCCGGGCCTGCCGACATATGCCAGACTTGCCGTCGTATGCCAGGCCTGCATACATATTTTAATTAATATTTAATTAATATTTAATTAATATTAGCTTGGATAGAGTAAGCTAGAAAGTAGGAAAGACACCCACATGTGTTCTCTGTCCAGCCCATTGCTATGACCTCCTCCAATATTGAACTACAGATTCATAATGAATTTATGGGGAAGATAATATCCTTGGATATATGGTGTCTTCTTAACACAATCTTCCATGTTCAATATAGGGGATTAAATTAATGGCTAATAACCATTAATTGGTAGGGAGAATCACTCCCTAAAAGTGATGGTCTTACAATTGGCTGCCCATGAACCACTTTGTAGGTTGGAAAACTTTTGGGCTACAGCAATGACTGGCGGCGGCATGCCGCCATTATTGCCGGGCCCGCTGGCACATGCCGGGCCTGCCGACATATGCCGGGCCTATTCTGGGCTATTTGAAAACAGATACTGTCTTCAAAGTAGTGGGGCGGCAGGTCGGCAGTTGCCGCTCCGCCTGCCGGCAGCCGAAGGATGCCTCTATCAAGTAGGACCCGGCGGAAAACGGCGGCAATCATATAACATTTGGGTGGCCGAT
>NC_090731.1:127860942-127868442 GCF_036898095.1 Palaemon carinicauda
TACGCTCGCGTAGCTATTTCCCGCTTTCAACTTGTCCAATAAACTCACTTTTTCGTTAATTGTTAACATCTTTCGCTTTTTCTTCGGTTCACTAGATGCACCAAGGGATAAAGAGCGTTTGGGAGGCATCACGAAGGGCTTCACAAAACTTTTACACTTAAAAAATCACCGCGAGACAAAGACTAACTAACCGCGATCTATGGCGAGAAGCGTATACGAGAAAAGCGTGGAGCGATGGGCATCGGGAGAAGCTTGGGCTAGTGAATGGGCCAATGGGGAGTCGAGTTCTCAGCGAGTGCTGGCCAATCAACTTGCGTTTATGCCCGTGATGCTTAGCGTATACGTGCATTTCTTTTTGTTTTAAAATTTTGTAAAATGATGCAATTACTAATTCTAATTGAACATTTTGTTTTCAAAATTTGTAAAATAATGTAATTTCTAATTTTAATTTAATATTTTTCATTATTATTAATTTTTTTAATATTTTTTGATATTTTTAATTTTTGAATATTTTTTAGACCCGCGAAGCTCTGAGCCCGCGAAAGTTGAACCGCGAACTAGCACGGACCACTGTATATATATATATATATATGCATATTTATATATATATATATATATATATATATGTATGTATATTTATATATATATATATATATATATATGTACTATTTTTCCTTCCTTAATTTACTCTGGTCAGCTCTGAGAGTCGAGCTTGACTCATTTGACTGCTAATTTTCCTCCTTTCAATAATTATGTTCAATGCAATATACTACTACTACTACTACTACTACTACTACTACTACTACTAATACTACTACTACTACTACTACTACTACTACTACTACTACTACTGCCTTTCCTTTTATTGGTAACTCCTCGACCCATTCCTTTCAAATATTCTAAAACTCGAAATAGTAATATAGCTCCGCATTCTCTACTCTTCCTTAACTCAACTTTCACTTTTATTCTTTCAACCTCTGAACTCTTGTCTCCCTCTCAGTCTGTGAAGGGGTTGCTCCGACTGTCTTCGTTCCATGTAGAAAAATCCTTAGCTTATCACTTTTTTTCTCTTTCACCCCCTCGTCTTTTCCTTTCTTTTGCTTTCGATTTCTATCAGTGCCTTTTCCAATCTTCAAATCTTTTCTCTCATGTCGAACGAAATATCCTCTTTAATCCGATTACAATTCATTAAATGATAATGACAGCTAATTAGTAACTTCCATATTACTTAAGATGAGAAATCTCATTCAAGCAGATGCTGCATTTAATATGATACATTTAGTCAACAAATTTTAGTACTTTTCCATATCCTTTAGCCTATATAAGTCAACTTTATTTTCCCTCTTCCACCTCCATTGGTACATATGATCTGTGCATATAACAAATAAGATTTGCAGGTAATTCTAATAGTCATGCCTTCTCTATCATGAGGCTCAATTCTACACATTATTCTAGGAGTATTATTCCCACTGCGCCCAGTTTGTGGAATGATCTTCCTAATCGGGTAGTTGAATCTGTAGAACTTCAAAATTTCAAACTTGCAGTAAAAGTTTTTATGTTGAACAGGAAGTCATTAGTTTTTTTTATAGTTCATATATGAAAGATATGTTTTAATTTTGTTTCTGTTCTTGAAATATTAATTTTTCATTGTTCACAATTACGCATGTAGTTTATTTATTCCCCTATTTCTTTCCTCACTGGGCTATTTGCCCAGTTTAAGCCCCTGGGCTTATAGCATTCTACTTTTTCAACTAGGGTTTCAGCTTAGATAATAATAATAATAATAATAATAATAATAATAATAATTGATAATAATGATTAATAGTTGATAATATTAATTAGTAATAATAATAATGATTACTAATAATAAATAATAATAATAATAATAATAATAATAATAATGATAATAATAATAATAATAATAATAATAATAATAATAATGAATTATCATTATAATTTCATGATTATGCTGGCGGCCTATTCATGTATCTAAAACATCCATAAATAGTATATATGTTTTTTTTTTTTTTTTTATATAAAAGTAAGTTAATCAGTCACATTCTACCAATTGAGTCCACATACCGTTTCCTCACACCTAACCATTCTTCAACGTTTTTCATTTCTCCATCCTCCTATCCACCAAACGTCTTTGCTTTCAACAATTTCTATCCTTCCTCAATTTTCATTCCCCAATGGGATATCCCTCACTGATAGGAAGCTTCCTAGAGTATTCCATGGCTTCCACACATGATAAAGAAAGGACTGAAAGATTGAAAATTATCACTTAACAGCTAAAGCAAACCTTCATTAATAACGATGAAATACAGAATATCAAAGAGTTGACAGAAACCTATCATGTTTGGAATCCTGAAAAAAAGTATTTGATTTCCTGTGAAATATTTGTTCCGAGGAAGTAGTACATCGAGATCCGTTTCTCTATAAAATGATTACGATTATTTTTCTTTTATAGAAAGAACGAATGATCCTAAAAACTTATTTGGTTATAGAAAGGCATTACCATGTTTGGTGGCCAAACCTCCTTTTACTCGGTATGTATCAATGATATTCTAAATAACTTTATCAGTGCATTCTAAAGCTGATAAAATTTATGAATTATGATTTCTTTTCATTCTTAACGGTTCGCACAATTCTGGTAAATAAATCTGATTTTGCAAGCTTCCATCCCTGCTGGGTGTGATTGATTTAATTCCTCGTCACTTCTATTTCTTTTTAGTAATATGTTTAAGACGTTTACATTTAGGATGAATTATAACTTTCATATTCATTTATAACTCGAATATTCAATCCTTTCATATAAATCCTTGTCCTGACCTTTATGTCTTATCCCATGTAAATAAAAAACGAAGGATTTCCTCTTTTATGTTGAGAGAAGGATATAAATATAAATATATATATATATATATATATATATATATATATTTATATATATATATATATATATATATATTCAAATAAGCCATATATATTTTTGAAGTACAGAAGAATTGTCATTGACTTTTATCTTTCTTCGTGGCCAATTGGGTTAGTCACTGTCTGTACAAGCTTGCCGACCAGGGTTCGATTCCCGGCCGGAGCCAAGCTCTTGTCTTTGTGTGATTTCGCCTGGGGCTCTGATCCCGAGGTCGTTAAGAGAATCCGGACATTAATGTATCAAAAATATATATGGCTTATTTGAATATGAAAAACACGTAAAAATGTGCAAAATTTATCATTAATTGAATGCCAAGTAACAAACTACCAATTAGCTACGATGGTGAAGATGGGTTGATTTCAATTCTAAGTACAAAATACCTGAATTCGACAGGTATAAGTACAGAAGAATTGTCATTGACTTTTATCTTTCTTCGTGGCCAAGTGGGTTAGTCACTGTCTGTACAAGCTTGCCGACCAGGGTTCGATTCCCGGCCGGAGCCAAGCTCTTGTCTTTGTGTGATTTCGCCTGGGGCTCTGATCCCGAGGTCGTTAAGAGAATCCAGACATTAATGTATCAAAAATATATATGGCTTATTTGAATATGAAAAACACGTAAAAATGTACAAAATTTATCATATATATATATATATATATATATATATATCACATACACACACATATATATATTCAAATAAGCCATATATATTTTTGATACATTAATGTCTGGTTTCTCTTAACGACCTCGGGTTCAGAGCCCCAGGCGAAATCACACAAAGACAAGAGCTTGGCTCCGGCCGGGAATCGAACCCTGGTCGGCAAGCTTGTACAGACAGTGACTAACCCACTTGGCCACGAAGAAAGATAAAAGTCAATGACAATTCTTCTGTACTTATACCTGTCGAATTCAGGTATTTTGTACTTAGAATTGAAATCAACCCATCTTCACTATCGTAGCTAATTGGTAGTTTGTTACTTGGCATTCAATTAATGATAAATTTTGCAAATTTTTTACGTGTTTTTTCATATTCAAATAAGCCATATATATTTTTGATACATTAATGTCTGGATTCTCTTAACGACCTCGGGATCAGAGCCCCATGCGAAACTACCAATTAGCTACGATGGTGAAGATGGGTTGATTTCAATTCTAAGTACAAAATACCTGAATTCGACAGGTATAAGTACAGAAGAATTGTCATTGACTTTTATCTTTCTTCGTGGCCAAGTGGGTTAGTCACTGTCTGTACAAGCTTGCCGACCAGGGTTCGATTCCCGGCCGGAGCCAAGCTCTTGTCTTTGTGTGATTTCGCCTGGGGCTCTGATCCCGAGGTCGTTAAGAGAATCCAGACATTAATGTATTAAAAGTATATATGGCTTCTTTGAATATGAAAAACACGTAAAAATGTGCAAAATTTATCATTAATTGAATGCCAAGTAACAAACTACCAATTAGCTACGATGGTGAAGATGGGTTGATTTCAATTCTAAGTAAAAAATACCTGAATTCGACAGGTATAAGTACAGAAGAATTGTCATTGACTTTTATCTTTCTTCGTGGCCAAGTGGGTTAGTCACTGTCTGTACAAGCTTGCCGACCAGGGTTCGATTCCCGGCCGGAGCCAAGCTCTTGTCTTTGTGTGATTTCGCCTGGGGCTCTGATCCCGAGGTCGTTAAGAGAATCCAGTCATTAATGTATCAAAAATATATATGGCTTATTTGAATATGAAAAACACGTAAAAATGTGCAAAATTTATCATATATATATATATATATATATATATATATATATATATATATATATATATATATATATATATATATATATATATATATATATATATATATATATATAGATATCTAAGAACTGAAAAATAAAACCAAACAGAGACTATTAAGACTCTCTGTAATTGCTGTTACTTCAATGTTGTGTCGAAGAAAAGAAAGAAATATGTATAAATTCAATACTGGGGATTAAACAGATCGTAGCGTTGCTCTTTCTTTAACTGCAAGCACTCTATTCAATTATTACAATATAATTTGTCTCAAAGATAAGGAATTAAAAAAAACGCTAAGAATTATTATAATTTAAGGTGTCATTTGTTTAATCTTCTCTAAAATAACGAAATATTTAGTTTACATAACAATCCTGAGACATGAAATCTAGCATGACAATGTTATAAGAGCTAATGTTTGAGGAAACAAGAAAAAATATTCTTTCATTTCATAAAAGCCTTCGATTTCTTTCTATAACTCTCATGGATAATCCCTTAATGTAAACAGTCCCATGTTTCAATTTCCCCTTTGCCATGCAAATTAAGCTTCCTGCTTCGCGTATCTGTCTATTTAGAAGAGCATAATAGATAGACTCGATTTCGATCAAAATATTAACTGAGTGACGCATTCTAGGAAAATGTTTTATGTTTTTTTTTTTTTTTTCTGATTTGAAGTCAAACAAAATTCTCCCAATATCCTCTAGATGTTGGTCACCTAGATGTTATACAATGAGTGTCTACTGACATCATCAGAATCCTTTCAGCTTATCTCTACATATTTTGTTATAACAAACAGGCGATAATGATGAAGATATGTGCCTAATAGAGCTATCGATATCAGTATTATCCTTATTATTATTGTTGTTGTTGTTGTTGTTGTTACAAGAACTTAAGAATAAATAAAATCATATTGAATATGAATTTGATGGCTTTGTTGGAAATGGCAGGTGCCTGAACAGTAGTCTACAGTATCTACAAAATCTGGTTACACTTATAAGACATCCAATTTTGGTTCTCGTTGTCACTTTTGCATATTAAACGTGAATCGCCGATATAAGTTTACGTTCATTCCATTTTTCTTTCATTTTATGTCTGTCACACGCAACTTTGCGATCCGTGTTAATTTGTTTTCTAACATGGAATTGATTTAATGATATTAATTGTTCCACCCTTTATCTCTCTCTCTCTCTCTCTCTCTCTCTCTCTCTCTCTCTCTCTCTCTCTCTCTCTCTCTCAAACGAATAATGGATCAAAGAGGATGGTATTTTAGAATTCATCATACCTCCGGAAGGCTTAAAGGCGACGAATGAAAGGCGGGGGCAAGGAACAGCGACTATACCCTAGATAGCAGAACAGTGCCCTAGAAACTGACCATATATACATATGATCAGAGCTGAAGCTCATCTCTCTCCAAGATAGGATCAGGTAAGGCCAGGCAATGGCTGCTGAGGACTCAGCAGGTAGACCTATAGGCTCCCCCAAAACCCTCAACCCCCCTTCCTCAGTTCACAGGACGGTGAGGTTCCAGACACTACATGAAACTATCGAGCTTGTGTGGAACTCGAACCCCAGTCTGGCAAATCGCTAGGCAGGGACGTTTCCAATAGTCCGCCATAACCTTAAATCTAACAGTTATCACAGGACACTTGGATGATCATCGAGTATTGCTGTTTTCTGCTGGAGGAGATTTGAGATTTAAAGACGAGGTAAAAAAATTAAACAGACTTTAGTGGTGAGGGAATATCAAAAGATATGTAACTTCATATGATAAGATGTTGCAATAAGTGAAAATATTAAAAATTGAATACCTCTCCCAGCTAATGAGTACACATAAATCAAATATTCTCAAGAATTTATCATAGATGAACCATAAGTCTAATCTGATTTGTATAATCAGATAATTCATGGTAATAATGTATTAAAAAATCAACTGTTTATTGCAATGCACCTTAGCATAATAATGTCAATTCTCTATCCTTTCAAATTACCGAGACTTTTCTTTTCTATCTGTAATCTATCAATTCCTACTCTTGGTATCTCTTCCTCCTTCTATCGAAGACTCCCACAGTGTCCCATATATTCTTTTGTCTCCTCCGTCTATTATGCAGACTCATATAATCTGATCTGAAGATTCGCCTTGGAAAGATCTGAAGAATTAAAGCTAAAAAATAGTAATACATAAAATATTTCCTGTTTTTTACAAACAAGCGAAGACTTCATTAAGGGTAGATCTAATCGAAATGAGAAATATGTTACGTGAGAGTATTTTGAGAAAGTTATTTGCTTTCATAATTATCTTGTGTTGAATCGATATTTATGCCCTTAAAACAGGAAGTTAAATGATAGCAATAACAGTGTGAATGAACATAATAATGGAAAGTCTTCGTTCGTTATGTCAGTTTTATGACTTTTTTTGTAATAGCCCGAACATTTAATAACTGGAAAATTACATTAAAGAAAGACAAGTTCACTGACTAAAGAGGAATTTACATAGTTTGTTTCTCATATCTTGCGTTCATATCAATGTGCTGTAAATATTTTTTTTTTAGTCTTTCTTTGTTTGCTAGGTTCAAAAGGGATTGTAATATATTTTTTTAACCTAATCTCATTCACAGGGCTCCTTCTGATTATTACACCTTTAAGCCTATCTAAATTATAATTTTGTTATCAATTCCTTTAATTTTTATTCTTATCAATATCATGTTTTTGTCACATATAAACTATTATGGAAAAACTAAATGTACTCAAAATCTAGGAATCCGTCGTCAAGAATAAATTATCATCCAAATTATAT
>NC_090731.1:127873442-127878442 GCF_036898095.1 Palaemon carinicauda
TCTTTTATGG
Source organism: Palaemon carinicauda (assembly GCF_036898095.1). Taxonomy (NCBI): domain Eukaryota; kingdom Metazoa; phylum Arthropoda; class Malacostraca; order Decapoda; family Palaemonidae; genus Palaemon; species Palaemon carinicauda. Next base: position 127,873,453 of record NC_090731.1, read on the forward strand.
TTAAATTGTACTCCTTTTCAGTTGAGGCTTAAACTCTCTGAGCAAAAGCTCGAAGCTGAGTATAGTTGTTCCATGTCAAATCTGATCTGTTACCCTTCCAGAGTTGATAGGCCTCCTGCTTCTCCAAAAAAGCACGTCTACAATCATCATTGAACCACGGTTTGTCCTTCACTCGGTACCTTAGCACACGAGAAGGGATGCGCCTATCAATTATGTTGACTAGATTCTCATTCAAAGGGACAACAGGATCTACACTATTATATAATTGTGACCAATTCAAGCACAAAAGATCATGTAAAATCCTATTCCAGTCTGCTTGGGATTTCATATAAATTTTACAAGAATATGATATATCAGGGACAGGCTGCTCAGTCTTCACTAATAATGAAATCAAGGCATGATCAGATGTCCCGACTGGAGAACCAACCTTACTAGTTATAACGCCAGGGGAGTCAGTGTATACGAGGTCCAAGCAATTACCAGACCTGTGAGTAGCTTCATTTATGATTTGCTCACAGCCTGATTCAGAGGTAAAGTCTAAAGCTCTTAAGCCATGGCGATCGGTAGGAGAGATAGAACTTAACCACTCCCTATGGTGAGCATTAAAATCACCAACAAAGACAAAAGAAGCCTTTCTATCATCTTCTTGTATCTTAGCCATAATGGTAAGAAGACAATCGAAGAAATGTGTTGAGAAGAAGACAAAAAAAAAGATAATCACTAAAGTAGTTAAAATAAAAACATGAAAAAAGGTAATCACACTTTTTAACAAATAAAGAATAAAATAATAAACCTGGGAGAAGAAAAAGGGAGATTCTGCAAAATACTAATAAATAGGAAGGGGATTAGGAAAGAGGTAACAAAGATCATAACGAAAGAACCGATAGAATAAATTCCAAGAAAGTTAAGAAATTGTCAATTTCTTTCTGCATACAAAATTAGAAGCCTTTTCAGTAGGCTTTAGTATTTTCATGTAACTTTACGAGAAAATGGGATAGTAGCTCGGTGGAAACTTTTGAAATATTATAAAATGATTTCCAAACAGAATATTATATTGAGAGTACACATATAGAATAGCACAAAGAATAAAGATATAAAATGATATATTTGTAATTTTATTTTCTACTTATAAAATGGTAAAAAATATAAAAGAAAAGTAATAAGTAAAATCATGAGACAAAAATAGCCTTGATAAGGAATTTATATATTGATATTATGAGCGACAAAAATAGAGAAGAACTTAAATATATTCAAATTTAATAGAAAAAAAAAAAAAACAATATGTAAAATGAAAGTTCTTTCCACTATAAACATTAGGAGAAAGATGTGTTGAAATTAATGTGAGATTCCACACCAAAACGAAAAGCTGGTGCAAAATAAAGACTCAAAAATGCGTGAAACATAAAAAGTTGTAACAAAGGAGAGGAAAATATTAGAAATAATTCTTTTCATTTTCAATAGAACAGCTTCAGGGCAAACAGGCGATAGAGATGGGAAAAGAGAAGAGAGGAATAAACTCATTCGTAAGAGTGCTGCCTTATTTAATTACATTTATTCAGTATTTTTTCCACCTCAATTCCATTATATTTCTCTTCGTTTTGGGTGTTTTCTTTATATTTTCCCAAATGGATATGAAAATTAAAATATTTTCCTAATTTCCAATTTGAAAGAAAAAAATACCTCATGCTAATGGAAGTATTGTATAATGGATTACTACTGAACAGAAAATATTAAACAAATGTATTTACTTCTATCATCTAATAATGATAATGATAATAATTTCATATCTCTCGAATAGCCTCTGTGATGAAGCATCCGATAGGCCACCGAACAAAAAAAGATTTTGATGGTATATAAGGTAATAAATAAGCTAACAAGCAATAAATGTTTATAAGCAATGCATTTTTAAGTGAGAAATGAAATAGTCTCGAAAAAGCAATAGAACTGCTTCTATTCTTTTTTTTTTTTTTTTTTTTTTTTTTTTTTTTTTTTTTTTTTTTACTCACCGTATAACAGTTCTTTCTATATCTATACTTTTTTATCAAGAACCTCCGTGGTTTGGGATGTTGGGCTTACAACATTAGCCGAAAATACTTTATGAGAACAGTTTTCATTCCATCTCCTTTAAAAAAAAAAAAAAAAAAAAAAAAAAAAAAAAAAAAATATATATATATATATATATATATATATATATATATATATATATATATATATATATATATATATATATATATATATATATATATATATGTATAAATAGATACCCATGATGATACAAGAATCACCATCACTGATTAATGCGAAATATAATGAGAGGAAACAAGAAATAAGATCCCTAGGTTATGAATAATAAGTAATAGTTTAAGTTAATATCCTGACAGATGGAATGATATCATATGAAGGATGATTCCAACAGATACAAATCCTCTTTGACGTTCGTAAATAGTTAATCATCCTATAAATGTATCCTCCTTCTAGCTTTTCTGGTGGATGTGAAAAAGAAAATCTGAATAATGATTTAGAAAATCTACCGAAAATCTGAAAAATAATTTGGAAATAATCTGAGTAATAATTAAGAAAATCTACAGAAAGTCTGAGAAATAATCTGGAAATTCTTCAGAAAATATGAGAAATAATTTGGAAAATATATGAAAAATCAGATAAATAATTTAGAAAATCTACAGAGAATCTGAGAAATAGTTTAGAAAGTTTACAGAAAATCTGAGAAATAATTGAGATAAGCCAATCTAGGCAGCAGGGTCGGAATTCTCTAAAAATATTGTACAGAAATGAAGGATTAATTTATAAATGTAATCAATGGTAAAATATTTCATTTGCTAAATACGATAACGTATTAAATATATGAAAGGCATTTGGGAAGCCAAAGGTGATAAAAGTATGATTTCAATCAGTTATTAAGGAGACATAAATAAAGATAATGAATCTAAGTAATATGCATTCCGATAGAAATAATTTAGGATATTGTTTGCACCTAAAGGTACAATAAGGTAAATATCATCTTCTATCAAAAAACACCGAAAAAACTCTTTGATTTCACCAAAAATTACCTATTCTATACTGTAATTTTTCTTATACTTTATTGAATTATTAGCTTGATTATTTTCTATTTAACTTCATCTTTGGTAATTATTGCAGCCTTGTTCTCTGGCATAAGCTCAAAAGTTTACTTATGGTTAGCAATTTTGAAAAATAGAAATATCAACACATGAAACAGATTTCTTCCCGATAATAATAGTGGCATTTCCATCTTCACTTCGAAAACAAAGTAGTTTTATGTTGATAAAAACTACCCAATTATTGTTCACAGAATCAGTTGATTCAAACTACGCCAAATTAATATTTGTAATACATTTTTCTCTACATATCTGAATAATTTCTTTTGATTTCAAGATTATATCTACAGCAGTATGTGTATTACTAAATCTCAAAATATATATTTTCTCTCTCTCTCTCTCTCTCTCTCTCTCTCTCTCTCTCTCTCTCTCTCTCTCTCTCTCTCTCTCTCTCTCTCTCTCTCTCTCGTAGAATAAGACTTTAATAACAAGTGATAAAACATATGGTTTGATCGCACACGAGGAAGTGACGATTCAGAAGTGTTAAATTAAAGCCACTGCCTTTCTCTCGAGTTTAACAGTGAATATCGTATCTAGTTGTAAGTCCACTGATGTGGTAGGGAGCTAAATATACAAAGAGACCGAATGTGGAATATAATGACGGAAGGATCACTGTTCCGTCGTGATGTATTCAACCAATTCATAATAAAAGAAAAAGAAGCCATGGGAAAGGCAAGTCTCTCCCCCACATTGACGTAATAATTTATCAAATGTTCTCTCTCCTTCCATAATTGGACTTTTTCTGACCCTTGATAAATGTCGAATATCCCAGGATAAATCACATATCATTTATCTAGGAGCTTATGAAAAACTGATTTGGGTGTCACAACGCCAATCATTATCAGTTATCTCCCAGTAGATGCTCTTACAAAGAAGATGTAGGGAAAAGGAAGACAGCATTCTTAAATCAAATATCGCTTCGATAACATCGACCTCTTGATCACATGTGTTACTTAGAAACAGAGTTATTGAAGCCACGACCTGGTATGGAATGGAAGAAGAAATGATAAAAAGAACATCGAATCATAAGAAAAAATACGTTGATTTACATTGAAACTTCGTCAGCGCATCTACATTCTGCAAAGGTCATCAACAGCCTGTTATCATACGACGTTAAAAAAAAGGTACTATATATATATATATATATATATATATATATATATATATATATATATATATATATATATATATACAAGTATATAATTATATATATGTATATATATATATATATATATATATATATATATATATATATATATATATATATATATATATATATATATATATATATACTGTATGTATATGTATATATGTATATATATATATATATATATATATATATATATATATATATATATATATATACATATATACATATACATATATATATATATATATATATATATATATATATATATATATATAAATATATATATATATATATATATATATATATATATATACATATATATATATATAAATATATATATATATATATATATATATATATATATATATATATATATTATATATATATATATATATATATATATATATATATATATATATATATATATATATATATATATATATATATATATATATATATATATCGCCTAAATTGTTCACAGCGTTTTTGGGAAGAAGTTTTAAGAATTTAAATGAGGAAACAGTAGGAACAAGCATTGATCGGGATAACATATTTCTATCTAGTGAATCATGGGAGGTATCACAACAGATGATATATATGGAAAGAATAAATATAGGAAAAACACTAAAATCATCGATACAGAAAAAGAGCGACATGGACACGAGAGGAAACTAGAGTAAAGGATATTCTAATTACATGTAAGGGA
>NC_090731.1:127885942-127888442 GCF_036898095.1 Palaemon carinicauda
GTGAGGTTTTAAAACTAGAATCGAAATATATCAAATCAGGAAAGGTTATAGAGAAACGCAAGCTGGCAACGATGCCATTAATTACGTTTGAGTGGATAAAAGAAGAAAAAATAATTAGATTATCGATTATGTATTTTATAGATTTAATATAAAAGATATTGAAATAAAAACAATTGTATACATGAATAAAAAGTATCAGATACTGAATATTGTGAAAAACGTAAAGGAATCGATTGCATAGGAAAAAAAAATACAAATATTTAACGGGCTAATTTAAAAAAAAAAAAAAATGTTAAATCAGCTCATAAAAACAAGGAAAATATATTTCCTGCTCCCTTCTTGTATTTTCAAATGATCTTGGTTGCCCTAAACAAAGAGGGTTCTAGCAGCTTTGCCAATTAGGTTTTGGAAAAGTATTTCTGGTGAAAAGGTGCTTGAGTACGTGTTTGTACTCAAGAAAGTAGATGGGATGGTAAAAGGGTTGCCATCAGCAAAAGAAAAAAAAAAACCCTTAGAAGATAGTTCAACAGGGTTATAGATCTCTTAGTACGTGTGTTTTTTTTGTTTTAAAAGGTGGAGAGATCGCGAATGAGAAGTCGTGTGTTAAGAACAGACTAAAATTACTATGAAGAAAAAAAGAAAAAAAAGGAAAGCAACATTGTTGAGAAATAAAAATAAATAACGATATAATGAAAGAGGAAACATTTTTGTACAATATATGTAGGAAGAAAGAGAAAAGAACTTCAAATACAGTGGCAATAATAAACAGGGAAAATTAAATTACGGCGATAGCAGAAAAAGACAAATGTACAAATAAAATACGGATTTAGAGCTGGAAAAGAAAACACTAAGTAAAAGCAGAATTACGACAGGTCATTCGATGCGGGTTAATTAATATGGACGGTTAAAAAGAGGAGGAAATAAAATATGATATTAAGAAGTGTATGATGATTTAGTTAAATAAAAAACACATAGAAATAAAAAGACAATCTCATCAGGTAGAAGAAAAATTATATGGAGACCAATCACCAAAAAAAATAAATAAAATAAAGAAAAATGAGGATACATGACAAGATGATATCGAATATAATCTGTATTATCATCATCACAATTAGATTTCTTGATCCCAAGTGAAGAAGTAGATCACTACAAGTTCAAGAGACCCTATAGGTACTGTCTATTATGAGAAAGTGTAAAGAAGCAAAAAAAAAAAAAAATAATAATAATAATTAGGATAGAAATAATGCTAATTAGACATGGGATAGAAAGCTATGGAATGAGACTTAATTTTTTCAATAGAAAATATTTGTGCCAATTTTAAGTTTCTAAAATTCAATTGACTTACCTAATAAATTCTGATTAAGAAGATCATTCCACAACATGGTTATAACCTTAACAAAAACTGTTATAATTCTGTACAGTGTTGAGGTTTAAGAAGGAAAATATAAGACTGTTAAAATCAACTTCGTACTTGATTCTAAGATGTAGGTGGCATTGTCTTGGGAGATTTGAATTCATATTATGAAAAAATCTTATTCATCATGTAAAAAGAACTAATTAAACAATAATGCCTACTATCTTCATGCAGATCAAGGATGAAGATTTTAGTACATCTTAATCATCCTGCAACGTACGATTAGTGTCATATTCTGAGGATCATAAAGGACATCATTCAAAACATGGGAGCACAAAATGATTAAAGCGATTCCCCAGGACAGACCTATCGAAAATATCTTGAAAGACTCTCAACATTCTTGTGTGGAATTGATGAATAGACTAAGAGGATGTAAGGTTTAAAAACTCAAATCGGTTGTGGTGTCCGATGTGGTAACGTCCCTGACTAGTGAACGCCAGACTGGGGTTCAAGTTTCGCTCAACTTTTTAGTTCATTTGGTTGCTGCAACCTCACCATCCTTGTGATCTTAGAATGAAAGGTTTGGGGGAGCCTATAGGTCTATCTGCTGAGTCATCAGCAGCCATTGTCTGGCCCTCCCTGGTCCCAGCTTGGATGGAAAAGTGGCTTGGGCGCTGATCATAGGGTATATATGGTCAGTCTCTTGGTCATTGTCCTGATAGATGGGGCAATGTCACTGTTCCTTGCCTCTGCCATTCACGAGCGGCCTTTCAATCCTTTAAACCTAAAATTTCAAATAATCTACATTTAATTAAAGATACAAAGTCAATGAAAAGAGTCAGGGTGTGGTTTAACTTTATCCCCCATAATTTGCACCGTGGCCACTTTTATATTCAGAAGTGCTGTTTCCAATGTTAATTGTTACAATATTATAATACTTATTGAATTTTAAGGCACTGTTTTAGCTTTTAAGATTTTGTTCTACTTCTTTATTCGTACTTGTAATCCAGGTATTTAATTTTGTTTTGTCTATCTTGAATTTATCTTTGAGTTTCACGCAAATCGTCTTTGATTACGCTTGGTATACAAGTTTATGGAATTGCGCAATATAAAAGTTTAAACAATTAGATAATAATAATAATAATA
>NC_090731.1:127898442-127900942 GCF_036898095.1 Palaemon carinicauda
TTCAACTAGACATTTATGCTTTTATTTTCATTTAAGATCCACAGGTAATGCCTATCGAAAGCCTTGTTATGAATCATGTTTCTTTGTCATTCAATTTCAAATCGTTTTCGCTCTTTTAAAGGAAGTTGGATTCGCAATATTTTTTTTTTTCTATTGATTATTTTTCTTAGCTTAGCTAGAGAGAATTGGTTATGGAGAAGCTCGTCTGTACCCCAAAAAGTGAAAACAGAAAACATTATTTGGTACTGAAGCCTTTTTCGATCCGAAAATATCTATCAGTAGGGGAAATGTTTATTGCAGGAAGTCTTGGTATAATGAGAGAAGCCAGCAATGAAAAGACTATGTTAAAGGAGAGAATATATAGTACTGTATGAAAGGGCAATAAGAAAAGGAGTATATTTTTGTTGATGAACAATGAGAAATATAAAAGGACAATACCCATCAGAGTTCAAGGATGAAATTTCCCAAAGTAGATAAAACAATATATTGTTGCACTATATGCTTTAGATATCTTGAGATACTATGCCATCAATTAAATTTTTTCGAGGAGCGTCTAATGTGTGTTCAAACCTATTATGTACATACAGTGTAATTTTATCTATTCAGCAAATAGTTTTTCTATTAGAACAACAGGCTTATAAGGCAAATACCCACCTAATTCCAATTGATATTGGTCTAGCTTATGATAATAATGACAACTAACTTTTTGCCAAAAAAAAAATCTAAAGTAATTATTTTTTATTGAAACTGTTTTGTTATAATATATAACTTCAATAAAACTAGCTAATTATTACATTGTTTGAGAACGTATCCGGAACTAAATAATTCATGCCCAGAGAAAGAGGCTGATTTACATGGCAATTAGGACCATGTAAAAGTTAAGCTTATTTCTAAACGGCCGTAAAAGTTATGATAGTCAATTTTGATATGTAAGTCAACAAAACCAAAGAAAAATAACTAAACCAATTTAGATTAGAGGAGATGAGTGTCAAATCTTTAAAGTAATTCTAATAGTTTAAGTATTGGTTATCGTGGAAAAGTTGGAATAAGGAAAGGGTAAAACTTGGTTTTCTGGTCTTCTAGATTGCTTAGATATTTACATGACCATTCACCGATACTGGTGTCCAAAACATTTCTTCGAGTGTTTTTATGGAAATAAAAACTCCAATTTCGTCCTCCACATGTTGCAAAATCTTATCGGAAATGCTCTCAGGCTGCGATGTGGTGACTTCGAGATCAATATTGAGCTCTTTGGAGGTTTTAGGATCGGATTTACAGGTTTAGGGGATGTTTAGTAGAGCGGAAACCGGAGGCAGAAGGAAAAGAGGATGTGAGAGGAATGAAGCAGAGCTGGTCAGAAAGGGAAAGGGGATTTGGGGATGGATCGAATGAAGATGGTATTGGGATTAGGTGTTGGAGGGATAACAAGTTTAATATCACAATCATTTTGGCCAATATGAGAGAAGCGGGTTGTTGGTGGCTTTGGGGTGATAGCATGGGCAAGGTCCATATTTCGTCTTTTATAGCGAATTTACTCGTTTTTGGGATCCTAAAAACGTTATTGTGATAATGTCACCATTTCCTGCAGTTACTGAGCTAGTTAGCCTTAGTTATTTTATGCCATATGTCATAGGACTAAATGCCATATGGTGTCATCATATTATGGTTGGCTCCTTTTAAACCTATCAAGACACAAATGAACATTATATCGTCAGTTCTGTAAAATACTTACCCAATAACCTATACAACTACTTGAACAGTGTTAGTATGGTTGATATCGGGGTACCTGAAGCCTCTTCTACACGAGGGGCAAATGCTCGGCCCCTTCAAAAAAACATATAGAATCTGAAAATATGTGAGATAGACAGTGTTTCGTCTGCTATTAAAAATTGAATGGTGGATATATTGTATAATTAGGATTGCAATATAAAATATGAGAACTAATTTTCATAATAATTGAATCGATGGTATAGGTTTTAGGAAAAGAAAAAAAATAATGAAAAAAAAAAATCAAAGGAAAAAGATGGACTCAATAAGTAAAAAGATTTCATCACAAAGAAAAGACATAATTTGGTGATAGAATAAAATGAAAGGAGAGAAAAGTTAATAATATTAATGATTTCCAATGATGTAAGTACCGATGGGGAAAGGATGCTCTAAAATAAATAACATATTTATTTGACAACGATAAAACGAACAAAATAGAACTTATCAAAAAGTACTATACCAAATTGAAGAAAGAAAGGAGGGTACAAAGGAAGAATGTGATTATGATAATTGCCACACCGTTGCAGATGAATCATTAAGAAGAAAGAAACTTTATGAAAATGCCAAAGGAGGAATATGATTAAGAAATATTATCACACTGAACGAAATGATAGATTAGGAAATAAGAAACCTAACGAAAAAAGGAAAAGTATTAGAACTTTATTTTAGTAAACAACAGGGAAATATTGATGGTTGTGGTGGCCGATGTGGTAACGTTCCTGACTGGTGAACG
>NC_090731.1:127905942-127908442 GCF_036898095.1 Palaemon carinicauda
GTCTGATTCCTCTTGCACTTGGGCCAACAGATTTTCTGAAAGGAATAAACTGCCTTCACGAAGTGATAAGAAAATAAAATTGGAGGAAGATATGGGTCACTTAGTTGTCTGTAGTTATAACGATGTAAAGGACAAGAATACAGTAACAAATGAGTGTGGATAAAGACGAGAAATAGATTAGCGAGAAAGTAAAGAAGGTTATTTTATAAAAGGTAATATTCTTTATATCATAAACGAAAAACAATTGGTAAAGAGTAAATGAGATTAACAACAGCCACAAGGTAACAACCACAAGTCATGTGTAAAAAAATGAGTTAAAAAGGATTGGGTTAGAAAACACATGCCATAAAGCATACAATATTGCGAGGGGAAGTAAAAATGTACCATCCAACCATAACAAATATTTTGATGTTATAAGGAATTTCCGGTTATCTTATTGTTGCCAAGTGTGTGGGAAGAGGAGAATGTGTAAAGAATAGGCCAGACTATTCTGTGTATGTGTAGGCAAAGGAAAAATAAGCAGTAATTCGATAGTAACTTAACGGGCGAATCAAGATTTAATAATATTTCATATATGCTATCTATTTGTTACTTTTTTTCAATTATGGCATCATAAAATGTATATTTTACTTTATGCAGGATTCCTATAAGTCAATGAAAATACTTTCTAGTTTAGTTGAAAAGTTGCTCAATATAGCTGCCAAGATGGCTGAAATCATAATCCATGTTACATGATATGCTCACTATAATATTTGTTCATTCCCTTTATAATAAAGGAATTATCTAACCAATACACCCAACTCCAGGAAATAGCCATTAGCTGATGGGTATTCTTTTCATGTACATCCTGTTACATTTCCTGCCTGCACACTTTAATGCAGGGAATTGGCTGGAGACATTAAAACTCTGCGAGAAAATGGAGGAAAGAGTATTGATATTGCTAAAAAGCAACTGAATGACACACATAAAACGAACCATGGTCAACAGGTTCACCAATAGTGCAGGAAAAAAGAATAAAATTCACATTATTTAAGACAAGCGTAGAATCAAACTCCAAAAACTTTTGATAACATCCAGAGCAAACCTGCACTTAGATCACCAGAGTATACTGTACATTCTCCTTCAAAACTCTCTGTTATGTGTATTCGATAATAATGCGAGTAAGAGATGTCAAGAAGTATTTCCAGTCACTACAATCAGTTCCAAAAGCACTATTTTGAAAAGATTCTTGATGAATGGGCTGCAATCGTTCAACATAGACTTCTTGGTTTTCTCGATTTACCTGCAGCTGAGTATATATATATATATATATATATATATATATATATATATATATATATATATATATATATATATATATATATATATATATATATAGTATATGTAGATATATATATATATATATATATATATATATATATATATATATATATATATATATATATAGATATATATATATATATATATATATATACATATGTAAATGTAGATATATATATATATGTGTATATATATATATATATATATATATATATATATATATATATATATATATATATATATATATATATATATATATATATATATATATATATATATATATATGGATATATATACATAGAGAGAGAGAGAGAGAGAGAGAGAGAGAGAGAGAGAGAGAGAGAGAGAGAGAGAGAGAGAGAGAGAGAGAGAGAGAGAGAGAGAGAGAGAGAGAGATTAATATATACATCGGACCTGGAAACAAATTCGACATAAGTTTTCATCTGATACATAACTAAATTGGAAATTAAGAGATTCTGGATGACCACCACAGATCTATGGCCATTCAGAAAGTTCGTAGGTTCTACAAAAAGCTGATGATCAAATGACTATTGACCAATTTTACCAAAAGATGTACGATATACTTCGAGATTCTATAACTACTCCATAAAGTGCAAAACATATGGAATCTAGACATCCTGAACATATTGTTGAAAGTTTAATAATCAAAGATATCAAAGATAAAACCAATGTGGTTATACTAAAGTAAACTGCCGAACATATTTTGTATGAGTTTCATGTTAAGTAGTAGGAAGGTCCACTGAATGAAAAATATTTCAATTAGTACTGCTATTAAACTCACCAAAAAGACTCAAACACACGAAATACATGTAAGAGGTAAACAATTTCTTCATTGACTGCAACACGTCAAAAGATGATCGTGTTAAGTTCCTGCCAGAATTTTTGTAGTTCTTTCTTCTTGGGAAGAGGAAAAGTGAAAAGTCTATCAATCTCAATAATCCCATTCGGAAGAGGAGGTAAAAAAGTGTTAGTTAATGATAAATATGTAAAATTACAATGGTTAGTATCTCAGGAAGTGCAGCTATTCTGCAATTTTGAAATGCTGCCATGCGTAGATTTTCTGTATTAGCAATGCATATACAAATGTAAACTAATTAAATTTAATTATTTCGCAATTAGTTTCCGTTTACCCTCTTTTTGGGGTACATTTATTCAAATA
>NC_090731.1:127913442-127915942 GCF_036898095.1 Palaemon carinicauda
AGCTGTAAGAATTCATGAGGGGTGGCGGGACCGTAGATGGCATCTTTATAGTAAGATAACAATAGGGAGAGAGGCTAGCTTTAGGGAAGCCAAAGTCTTTACCTTTATAGATCTAAAGAAGACGTATGATAGAAATTCAGGCAAAAGGAGGTTTTGGTGCTAGAGGAAAAGGACAATCCAGAAGAAGTTGGGTAGAATGGTTGAGGTAACGTCCAAAGAAACAAGGGCAAATGTAATAACAAGATACAGTTTTGTAATACCATGGGTCAGCATTAAGACCATTGTTATTTATGCTAGTCATGGATATGGTAAGTGAAGAGATAAAGAATTAGGAGTTTTGGGAGTTGCTATATGCAGTTGATTTAATGCTAATTGTTGAAAATTGGGAAGGCTTACAGAGAATGTTTGTAGAATGGCAGAAAACTGTCAAGAGAGGTGTTTTAAGGGTTAATGTATATGAGACTGATCTTATAGTGAGCAGTAAGGTAGGTAGGGACACAATAGTCATACATAAAAGTAGAAGGTCAGTTATTAAACAGGTGAAAGAATTCCCACAATTTTCGGAGGTAGGAAAAAAAAAAAAAAAAAAAAGGGGGGGGGGGGTTTCCTCTTCGTTCTTCCCTGCCTGCCCACCAACTCCAGTTATCCCCACAAATGAAGCTTCCTATGCTGACTGCCCTACTTCCACCACCTCAGCGGTCACCAAGGGGACCAGAAGAAGCAGCAGGACCTATTGGAACTGTGTCCTAATCACTCGCTATTTCTAGCACGCGTTTTTGCCTCTCGCATCTATCCACCTATCTTCTAGGGCTATCTTCACTCTACCCATCCACACAAACATTGGCCTTACTCGTACTTTTTCCACTAACGCTTGCAATCATTAACTTCTTCAGCAGCCGGCCATTTTTTTATTCTCTCTACAAAGCTAAGCCACCTAAATACATTTATATCCACTCTAACTGCTAATTCACCCGTTCTCAAACACACTACTTCGTCCCTAACCCTATCCAGTCAAGATACACTAGCCATACTCCTTATACACTTCATCTCAAACACATCAAATATTTATCACTCTGTCACTTTCTTTCCCCACAACTTTGATAAATACATCACAATTGGTAAAATTACTTTCTTATACAAAACTCTTCTCTCATTTGTTCCTAACCCTCTAATATTTACCACTCACTGCCCCATACGCTTAACATCCGCCATTTACTCTCTGACATACATCTGCTTCCAATCCACCACTTGCAGCAACAACAGATCCCAAGTATTCAAACTGGAATTGAGAATAGGATAAAAGTAGCCATGGGGTGCGTATTTGGTTCCAAAAAGCTATATTAATAATCTGTGTGTTCAGGTCTCTTAACCCTAGAATAATCTTTAATGAAACTGAATAATCCATCGAAACAAAGACACCATAAGTTAGTCACCTTTGGTCACACTTCCTTAAAATACCATACAAACTTTTGAGTAATATTACTATCAGTCAAGCAAACAAATTAAACAACAAACACTTGACATACAAACACAAATAAAGGTATAGCTTCCTTGATATTTATAGAAGACAGAAGTGATATCATAGAGCAGGGATTCAAATATTGTTTCATGATGTTATTATGAATTTATAGTAAGATGTCTCACATAAACAAACAGAAGGTTGGAATAACATTTCATTCTTTCTATTAACTAAAAGAAAAATTTGTTTGCCTCTGCAAATAAGAAAAAAATAAAATTTTCCCGTAGTTTTTCGGTTTTGCAACACGTGAAGTTTAATTTCTACTATCTACTGCCAGTTACCTTTCTCTTTTACATTGTATTTAAGATGTATAAATTATCAATGATATGCTCTCCTATAATCCATTCTTTGAGGCTGAGTGTTTATGAGGGACTTTCCATAAAATAATGAAAAATATACTATTCTCTACATCATAAAAGGGAAAAATCCATTTAATTCTATTAGCATAAAGCTTTTATGTATAGAATCAAGTGTGCGTACGTGTGTTGGTCAGTGGCTGTAAATTATGCATCTGTATGCAAATTGAAATGACCATATTTTCATTTGGTATTGTTTATTCAGAAAAGGGCTTGGTTTTAGCACTAAACGGAAAAATTATTTTAGCGTTATAAACCCTACACAAAAGGAATAGTTATAACAAAAACTGGGGAAAATGGAGTAATGTTTGTATTGGGAATTATACAAAAAATCAATAATGCTCTCAAAATTTAGGTCAATATATATATATATATATATATATATATATATATATATATATATATATATATATATATATATATATATATATATATATATATATATATATATATATATATATATATATATGGCATATGTCATGATAAAATCAAATGTCTAGCCTTTGGATAATTGATCAATAAATCTGAAATAAATCTTATGACTTAAAACCGTTATAGCATATATATGACAATACTGAAAAATAAAGCAAAAGTAAATGTTAATATTTGAGATGAAAAGATCTAA
>NC_090731.1:127920942-127923442 GCF_036898095.1 Palaemon carinicauda
TTAACATTTAATATGTGAAAATAAACTTTTCTCATAGGATCTGTTATTATTATTAGTATTATTATTATTATTATTATTATTATTATTATTATTATTATTATTATTATTATTATTATTATTATTATTATTGAAAGGTAAGCCAGAATCTTATATGGGAAAGCGATGCTATAAGTGTAAGGGCTCCAACAAGGAAAAATAGCAGAACATAGCACAACAAAAAAATAAAAACATTTAATCTACATATAACACTGATTGTACATCATATCTGACTTTTTCCGTAAGCAAACCCTCTTCGAGAATAAAAATATATGTATCCATGATTTGGCTTTGAGTTAGATAAATATTCAAAAGCAAGTTTAAAAAAAAAGGAAAAAAAAAAAAATCTCTCACCACGTAGGAATTGAAAACTGTTTGAGGTGTTTGGGAGAAAAAAAAAAAGAGATCGGCCACTAACGTCATAAAGCTCTGGATAAGAATGAATCTTTTATGCTTAATTAATGAAATCATAGGTTTAGTTGAAAAATCTGGTGCCCAATATAGATTCCGATAGCTAAAGGGTTTAGGAGGATGACAATGAAGTTCAATTTTGCTAAATAAATCTGTTGAATCGAGTGCAATTCTTGTTACTTTGAAATTCCTTCAAATTTTAAAGATCAATATTTGCACCAGCTAAAGTTCATTCACATTTGATTCTCCAGCCTATGAAAGGCTTTATCAGTATTTGTTCTCATCGTTTGTGTACTTTTACCTCCAGATTATTTTACCAATACTATTTCTCAATAAATCCAACTTCTTTTTTCGGTATCATTCATGTTTAATGCTGGTCTTTTTTTCAGAGGCGATAGGGGGGGGGGGGGACCTTTCTACCCGTTTTTATACCAAAATCATCATTGCCTTATTAGAATGTTCCAGTTCCTTTTATGTACAAGTACGAACTTCTTCATAGATTTTTTTTTTCTTGCTCAATGCCAGCCTTTTCTTCTTTCTTTTAAAATCTTATTTTTATGTTTAGTTCCTACACAAGTTTACGCCCATCAATATTTTCCCTCTTTCTTCTCCTTTATTTTTCGCTCTATTAATGGGCTGTTTTCCTTCTCAGAAGCCATGATTTTTGTTACAGTAGTCAAAACCCTTAACCTCTTCTATCTCCTTTTTGATATACTAAACTCTTACAATTGACGCCTCGATAAATTTAAATCTTCAGAAAAAAAAAAAAAAAAAAAAAAAAAAACATGAAGCTGTTCTCAATATTTTTAGCCATGCATAATATTTTTAATTTTTCCCTTAGCAACTATTCCAGCATACAAACAAGGGCCAAATATACGTACACGCGCAAGAATATAGGAACAGATAACATGATATAGATTGATCTTAAACGCTGGAAAATCCCCTAACTGCAAACGGTGCGGGGTTGAGGGAGAAGATTGAAAATATTGAACGACTCATAAAGTTCAGGATAGGAATTAATTGCTTTGGTTTAATGAATAGATTTAGTGGCTAAATATTTCATTAGATAAAATTTCATATGGCGAAGTAAGTGGTTAGGGAGAAATACCATAAACATTAGGTTTTTCAAGGCTCCATTGCGTATGATTGATTTACTGTATTGAGATCATAATTATCCCTTCGTTTATATTGGCCAAAACAATTTCGAAAATCAGGAATGATTACACTGAAATTGTATTGATTTCCATATATGAATAATTACATATTTTAATCCCGGTTTAGTAATTTTTGAGCTACATATATCTGAAAGGGTTTGATATTTTTACTAAATTTTTCGTCCTTTTTCTCGTAACTCATCTTACTTCCATTCCATTGGGACTGTTCCACCTCCCTTTCCGGTATACATTTAGTTTAATGTTATTTGTTCTAGTCTAGTTCTTTTTCGCTTTTCAGCCAACAAAATTATATGCAAATTTTCTACCTTTGCTGCTTTTTATGTATTGCTACTTTTAATCTTTGAATAATTGGTTTCACATATGTAATACTACCTTTTTTATGTTATGTTATATGTGTAATAGGGAAAGGGTCACAATGAGACTAAATGTTTAACATTATGAAGGGAAACGGTAGTTTCTTGCATTCTATATCTAAAAATTATTCTGTTTATTACGAGAAATGTTGTTATGCTTTTTCATGGCCTACAGTCGTCTCTTCCCTACCCTCAATTATTGTATATTCTTACAATCCATTTGTTCAAATCATTCCACGAAACATATTTCATACTTTCTTATTCTATTTCAACAATTTCATGATAATTCATCTAGTTTATCATTACTTTCTTTTACGCTTGTCTAATAAATGTAAATACTATCTTCAGGATCAAGCTTTTCAGGTAAATGGTCTAAAAAAATTTCAAAGTATATTTTTTACTTGATCCTGATACTACTGAAATATATATTTTTTCTATTGTGGTAATACAAATGCTTTGATTTACATTCACCAGAGGAATCAGTTGTATGAAAATTCAAAAACAAACAATTTGATACACCAGGTT
>NC_090731.1:127928442-127949250 GCF_036898095.1 Palaemon carinicauda
TTTTATATTCATATCGAAAGCATTTCGAATGACATTTGAAATCATTTGTATTCCATATTATGACTGAATCATTGCTGTGTCCACAGATATTTTTGGAATGAAACTCGATTTTTCCTTCCGTTTTGTGATCATATTCCTTTTTGATAAATAAATCACATCTCCCTTATCAAATGCAAATATTAGAAGTAGAATTATTACAAATATAAAGTTTAGAAACATTCTCTCTCTCTCTCTCTCTCTCTCTCTCTCTCTCTCTCTCTCTCTCTCTCTCTCTCTCTCTCTCTCTCTCTCTCATGCATTTCAATAAGTCCATCAAAAGAATTGTCATTTTGGTATTTGTACTCTTTAATCATATTTTTCTAACCTCATGACCTCACTACTCTCTTTTTGCATTCCTCTCTTCTCATCCCTTCATTCTCTCGGCTCATCATGTATCTGCTCAAACTCAAATGTGTAGAGATTCTTTTTCCAAATGTCACAATATTATTTACGCTATTTCGATTTTAGATCTTGCCATTTGATTTTATATAATATCTACAGTATGTCCTCAAGGTAATCTGAGTATATTTAGTTATTGCGACACATTGCAAATATGTAACATAAAAACAAAATATTATTTTCTAAAATGCGAGTAAAGATTCTTTTTGGCAATTCTTCAGTATTCCTATATATCTTTTATATAAAATTCTACGAATACCTCTCCTTATATTCTCTCTTTAACCAAAAATTCTCCTTTGCGTCTTGGATGCTTTTCCATTCAATAAACGGATCTGTAGAGAAATCCTTGATCAAATCTTCCAAAAGTCATCTCTGAAAATTCATTTGATGTTTTCTGCTCAGACGCTCGCCAGCTTTCCTTACTTTCTTCTCTTTTTTAAAAGTTTCTTTTCCATTTCATCCCGCTTCTCTTTTCAAGTTCTCCATTCTATTTGTTTTTTTTTTTTCGTTAATTTCAGGCTATATCATTAAAATACACACCAATCCTGTTATGCCTATCGCTTCAAAAATTTTGCGTATCGAAAAAAAGAAAATAAATTTCTACTTCCAACATTTTGTGATAAAAAAATTTCTTTTATTTTATTCTATTTTTTTTTTTTTAATGATTTTGCGTATAGTTTCCAAAGTAAACACCACTCTGTTGTTCCCTTATTTTATTTCAACTACAATTTTCGTGTAAGGTTTATAACGTAAAAAATATATATTCCTATTTATTTTTATTGCTAAAAGAAGCTCTTTCCCGGAAAAAAAAAACATTAGTAAATTAAAATATGGTCATTTGTATTCCATAAAGATACACAGTTTTCAACTATGAACATAAACAGACTTGAATTTAGACGAAAGAGCTTTATGTTTACAAATATTATATGAACGTTTTCTTTACTTGCATAGTGTAGGGGAAAGTATACTTTATTTTTCATGATAGATGAAAAGCTCATCATAAACAAAGCAGTAATTTGGGAAGGAAAGTTCATTAACATTTTGTATATAAGAAATGTAATAAAAGATATAAAAAAAATGGCAGTAGAGATAGAATACCCCGCATCATACAAATAAAATATAAAATAGGAAAGGCTTCTATCTTTTTTATTTACTGACAAAAAGGCTTTTTTTTTATACTATTGAGAAGTTGGATATGTTATTTGAACTTTCTGTTTGTTTATGTACGAAGTCTATCATTAAATTCATATATGCTTCGTGAATCAACATTTCAATCTCTTTTCTTTTGATAAAATTTTGCCTTTTTTACATATCAAGGATGGTATGTTTATTTATCAGTCTTTATGCCAATTGTTTGTCGATTTCTTTATTTGAAGGGCTGTTATAAGTTTTTAAAAGATACTTATACAACATTTCACGGATATTCTGCTATAGGTGACTGACAACATGCGTCTTTTGTTTCATATATTACTCGGTATGGTTCTTCAAATGCATCCAAGCCGAGCAAATCAATCCATGCACACTCGATCCCCTATATAATAAAGACTAAGTGTCTGGTTATTTATATATATATATATATATATATATATATATATATATATATATATATATATATATATATATATATATATATATATATATATATATATATATATATATATATATATATATATATATATATATATATATATATATATATATATATATATATATATATATATATATATATATATATATATATATATATATATATATATATATATATATATATATATATATATATATATATATATTTATTTATTTATTTATTAAATTATTTATCCTTATGAAGCTGGTCCAGTGTAGAGTGAATACAATAGTTTATTCATGGTATATTTACATATTTAATTTTTGCATTGAAGAGATGAATAGCCAGTCCTCAAGATGAGTTCCTCTCGTGTAGGTTTAAGTTTATTATGCGAATTACGTAAGACTTTCGTCGTTAATTTCATTGTATTCTTTATTAAAGTCAGTATATGTAAATTTACATTATTCTTTTAAGAATTAGCTTTTTATTTCATATTTTTTTATTACGAAGTCTTACCTTATTTGTTTGAGAATGTTATGTAACCATAATGAGATATCAACAAGGGCTCATGTAATGTTCTTTTTTTATTTTCATGAGGTATTGCCTCATGTTTGTGAGAAAATACACAAATTCTTCTTATTGTGCCATGTGCTTTTGATTTTTTCCGAAAAACCTAGTGATCGATCTTATCTTTTTTTTTTATTTCAGGGACAAAGGGAGGGCTGAGCTAGATGACAAAGAATTGTCACGTTGTACGTTGGTATGCGTGAGAGTTGCCTGAAAACCCAGGAATCGTAACAAAAACAGGGGCATATAGAGTAGTGTTTGTATTAGGAATCATACAGAAAATCAACAATGCTCGCAAAATATAGGTCAATTCTCCGTACAAAATGTTACTTAATTTATCAATATCTTTTTTTAATACAGGTGGAATAATTAGAACAGAGCATGCATGGAAGGATTTATGTGTTTTGTTTAATTAAACACCTATCCCGAGCTAGAAGGAAATAAACAAATAAATGTAAACAAAATAGTACAGGCGAAGAGGAAAAATTTAATGGAAGGGAGGAAAAAGAAGAAATTAGAGAGAAACTTTTAAAGGTGAGTAGAAAGTCAAGAAAGAGAGGAAGTGACTCTGAACGGAAAACATCATAAGGATTTTCGAAGAGATGATCTTTGAAAGATTCGATCAGAAATCTTTCCACAGATTTGTCGATTGAGTGAAAAAGTATCCAAAATCAAATAAAATACTTTTGTTGAAGACAAAGAATATAAAAGAGAAGGCCCCTTGCTGAAGAATAATTAAATATATTCCAAATTCCAGAATTTAGGAACTTTAGGATATACATGTGACATATGTCATGATATAATGAAACATCTGTCATGTGGATAATTGATTAATATACCTGAAATAAATTGTATGATCTAAAACCCTTATAACATATAAATGACAAAACTGAAAAATAGAAAAAAAAGAAAATATTGTCATTTGAGATAAAAAGATCTAAAGAGATTACAGTAAGACATATTTCTGAGCTGGAAACTCTCGAAGCCAGATTAATGAGGTAAGGGGATTGCTAAGTACAAATATCAAGTAAACTTTCTTTTGATGGATGTATGCGAAAACGGTTTGAGGAAGAGAGAGAGAGAGAGAGAGAGAGAGAGAGAGAGAGAGAGAGAGAGAGAGAGAGAGAGAGAGAGAGAGAGAGAGATTCCTAAAATCATCTTCCTACAGTTACTCTTATTCTAGGATTTAGGTATTGTAAGTGAAAGATAATTGATGAAGCAAATAGGAATATGAACTAAACTAATTTGAAATTAGCTTTAAAAAATTTTGTGAGGGAGGGAAATTATAAAGTAATAGAATTATTAGAAAAAAAAACAAAACATAAAATCATAAAGCAGAAGATTAATTATTTTTAGATTATACAAAAGGTAGCATGAACACTAAATAAAACAGTACTCAAAATAGAAGACCTACAAACATATTAATTTAAGAGATGAAATCTCATTAGAGTTTTAGTTACTCTGTGATTCAGAAAACCAAATTCCCCTAATGAGGAATTTTCCTTTAACTTTATCCTGCAAAGTATGTTAAACACTGTATGGTCTGTGGTCATATGTACAAATAACTGCCCAATTATTAGTCAAATAAAGAATAGATAAACTATTTTGATGATTTGAAAGATAAAAGGAAGAGAAATATATGTAAGACAAAGCACTAGAAACCTTTATAAAAATTATATTTTCTACAAATTGATATAATAATTATAAGGAAAGCGATTTTTAAAATCAAATATATTTGAATTATCAGAACTAAAATTAAAAGAAGTTTAAAGCTCATAGGATTGCATATAATAGGATTCAAAATAAAATAATAATAATTTCAAAATAAAAAGAAAACTCATTGACTACATTACCGACATCTGAACAATTTAGATTTTAGGAGACAAGATATAATTGAAGGAGAAAAAAATATTTTAACCTTTTATCGGTGTTCAAAGAAACAGGTGAAACAAAAGGAATCCTACTGATGTTTATTCTTAATGAATTAACGTGAAATAATAAATGAGGGGCAGAGAGATCAATTATTATTTTCTTTATAACATACATCACTTCGTGCAAAAGGTAGATGTCAAATGTGCTTCCTAATAAAAAATTAATTTATTGAGATAAATAATTGTGAAGTATAATGCTTTATTAAATACAAATACTCTACGGTTTTTGCCCTCTTTATTATTTTCAATTGCCTTTCCACTCAATTCCCATTAGGTTTCTAGTCAAATGTCTCTTCAATGTGGTGTAATGTTAGACTTGGTAGGTTACTTCTTCTTCTGAATAAGTCTAAGTAAGTTAATTTTAAAACAGTTTATTTCTTTAAAACAGTTATTAACATCTCCATCACAGGAGTATAGATGGTTTGGTCGGATGACCGTTCCGTATGACATCTTGACCAGAAAGTGACTAAAATATCCATATTGAGGTGAAAGTCTAATCAGTTATCTCAGCACTTAATGATTTATTGTAAACACAACATTAATACCGGAAGGTACTTACATCCGTTCAAGAGACAACTCTTTCTCACGGCTTGGTTGTGTTTACTCTTCATGAAAAATGTTACATTGCATTTGAATAGCAGTGTCTTGAGTTTCGCATCCTGGTTAGGACTGACTATGGTATTTCTCGCACTCGCTCTTAACTTCCATATTGACCTCTTAGGTCATGGATTTAAATATATAATTTTACATACATTACATTAGGTCGGTCAGCTACTTTAAATTAATTGAACTTTAATGACACGTTCAAAATATGTTTGCTAGGAGTGTGACTGGATATATATATATATATATATATATATATATATATATATATATATATATATATATATATATATATATATATATATATATATATATATATATTTATATATATATATATATATATATATATATATATATATATATATATATATATATATATATATATTATATATATATATATATATATATATATATATATATATATATATATATATATATATTATATATATATATATATATATTATATATAGGGCTTATATATTTTATTAGATGCCCATAGATTCCTTATTTTTACATTTAGGCTTATATATTTTATTAGATGCCCAAAGAATGATTTATAATTTAAATGTTTTTAAAAATGCAAAGGTTCAAGAGTCTCTTCAACTACATATTACTAGCGTACTAACTGCTTTTACTGCACAACACTTTTCCAAGACAATTGTACTCCTTTGAGCGAATGAAGGGGCCAGTTTCAAACAGCTTTAAATTGAAATAAAATAGGAGTTTTTTCTGGACATGGCAAAATGTTCTGTTTGATCTCCAACTTGTTTGTTCTTAACCTACGCCAAACAAAGATGTTAATGGCGATAAATATCATCACCATAACGCTGATTGCTGCTAGTAACACGTAGAAACGAAGGTCTGCATAAGTCGGTGTCATGTGGTCCATCTCGGTTAATTTCATCAACCGCTTAGCCACACGTGCATTGTATGGGAGAGGTAAAGATGAAATTGTAGTCGACCATATAAAGTTCGTGAAGTAGGCCCGTTCTCTGATGATAGTCTTGAATCCACGGACCATGTAATTTGGGGACGTACCGATACAACCATCTGCTGCAACGAAGATTTGGGAATAGGACGTGGATCCGTCCGGGCTTGATACATTGAAGCTGGCCTTGTCGTATCGTATCCACGAGCCGTTGTTCAGTCTGCGATTGAACTTATTATCGTCAAAGGGATAAAGCTTTTTCAGAAAATTTTCATGTGTATGGGAGAGAGCACCGTCTAGCACTATACCTAACTCGCATGAATCCATTGAGTTTTTATGGAATTCAAAGGAGTCAGCTGTACATATTTTTTTTATTCATTGTGTCTGAACAGTGAGTTAATTGATTTAAGTCTTTAATGACTATATATGTTTCCTTGTCTGGGGAAATCAATATGTGTCCTGTCAAACTGGATATTACTGGATTTGAGTGATTCGTCATGAAAGTCGAAAATGGTGATATCCTGTAAGATTGCCAGGCATCGGAAGAATCAAAGGGAATTGTAATCATAATCCTGTGATTTTCAACGCTTACTGTAATTAGGCTGTAATAAAATTCTAGCATACGTGCATCTAACAAAGGAATATAACCTAATTTCTCCCGTCCGTTCTCCTCAATTAACGTTAAGTCTCTTATCGGCAACAAATGCGGTAACAGTACACCTTTAGTCGCTAACGTGATAGCTTCCACATAATCTTTTGATTTCTCAATGAAATGTGCAATTCTATTATGTATATGATCTATTTTGGAATCATAATACGTTAACGTTGCCAACAAATCTTGTACTTCCATAATCTGACTGATATTACTAGAATGTTTTTTCACCAAACTCATAATTTGATTGATTGAAGCTAACTGATTCCTTAGTTCTGATAAAATCAATTAATTTTCATGAGCCAAAAACTCTATTTTCTTATTTTGATTACTAACCTTAAGACGATTGGAAATCCCTAAGTCTAAACTTGCAATAGAACCAAAGATGTTTAGTGCAGCAAAAATAAACGGGTTACGTTTTTCAAGGTTATCGTGTCTTACTGTCCACATCAAAAGGTCACGAGCCAAAGATTCTGCCTCGTAAGTCTTATTTTGCAAGTCGTCGGATAGCATCTCTGAAACTTTTAGTGTCGATGCAAGCGAACTCTCTATATTAAAAGGAAAGTGTCTTCTATGCATTTCATTTAATGAAACAGCAAACCTTGAAATGGAGCTCTTTAAGCTAGTGACGTCATTCTCTGGGAAAAAAATTGCTTGCATGTGTACTTCAACAACTACGTTCCTTGATGTAATAAAAACGTCTTCTTGTCTTTCTACTATAGTGCCATTTTTAAAATCTATACTTTTAGTTTTAGAGCTCTTCCCACACGAGAAAAATGTCTGAGTGAACAATATCACTCCTAACAATAAAAACTTCATCTTGGAAACCTGTAATGAGAAAAATATATGTAATTACTCCTGTATTGAGAAGAAAAAAAAATTAACATATAAACTTCATAGATAAAGAACAAAAAAAATTCCCTCTCTTCCTTCTCTCTTATTTTAATTTCTTATGTGAGCAAATGGTACAGTTCTTTCATCAGTGGGCTGGGATACGTTTTGAACTCTAAATCTATTGGCCGTTAATGTTCCCAAAATGCTAAATGGGCCTTCAAACTTAGGTGTTAGTTTATAATTGAGTCCTTTGCGTACATTTACATGTATGTATACATTATCACCCACGGTATATGTTTTAGTTGGCTTCGCTATTTCATCATGCTTCCTTTTCATTATGATTTGTGATTCTTCTAAATTCTTTCGAAGGATATCAAAACGACTTTTGCTTGCATTTATACATTCTTTTAAAGGATTTGATAAATTAGTTGTAGGCGTTAATACATGGAAAGGCGTTCTAACTGGGGTGCCATACAATGCCTCGTGTGGCGACATTTTAATTGATATATGATATGACTGATTCAGAGTGCTTAATACCGCAGGTATTGCAATATCCCAGTTGGGGTCTGATCCCCCTAGTGTTAATCTTAATATGTTTAAAACCTTCCTATTCGCTCTTTCCACTAGCCCATTTGACTCTGGGTGATAGATCATGGTATTGATTTTCTTTATGCTAAGAAATTCACACAATGAGGTAAGAAAGTGATTATTAAATTCTCCACCCGAGTCTGAGATTATCATGTGTGGAATTCCATGTTTACAAATGTAACACTCGTAAAACTTCTTAGCGCATTCAATCGCAGTTCTAGTTTCAAGCGCTATTAGTTCCGTATATTGAGTCAAAGCATCTATAATAACTAAGAGGTGCTTATTTCCTCTGTCTGACTCGTAAAATCCTGTTAATAAATCTAAATGAAACCTTTTAAAGGGTTGATTGGGCATGGGATAATCCCCCTAGGCTGACAGGTGTTTTCGTGTGCCCTTTGTTTCCCTGACAAGTGCGACAATTAGCTATGTGTTTTTTTTATATCTGTAAGCATTGTATGCCAATAAAACAATGATTTGGCTTTCTGTGACATTATGGAGAACCCCGGGTGTCCATGCAATGGGTTTGCATGCACCCAATTTAGGACAGTGGATATAAGTGAGATTGGTACCTCTACCTGGTCGTTAGTCACATGTGGTGTATTGTGGGTTTCCCTTGTCACGGATCTACACAGAATATTGTCTTTCATTATGTAATTCTGCTGCATATACTTTATATATTCCTTTTCCTTACGATTGCCTTCCAAAGCATTTATAATTTTTTCTAATTTCTGATCTATTCTTTGCTCAGTCTGTAATAATTCAGCACTCCAGCCCAGATCTTCTTTTTCAGATATAGTTTCAACAATAGGCATGGATGTTGATATATTTATTAATTTAGCTAAAGGCTCCGTACAATATGACACGGGGTTGCGTGATAATGCATCAGCAATGATATTTGCTTTCCCTGGTAAATACCCGATTCTCGCGCCAAAGTCTTGAATGATTAAATGCCACCGAGTTCGTTTGGGGCTGTGACTGAAGCCTTTAAAGAAGTTGGTTAGTGGTTTATGATCAGTAAGAACCTTAACGGGATAACCGTATATTATGAACTTAAAATGCACTAGTGAATTAACAATAGCTAGCCCTTCCTTGTCTATTACTGCATATTTACTTTCGGAGGTTCTCAGTTTTCGAGAATAAAAAGCTATCGGGAAAAAAGGTTTTCCATATTGCTGAAGCAATATCCCACCTACTCCTAAGTCTGAGGCGTCTGTTGCAATGAAGAATTCCTTACTGAAGTCAGGAAATTTTAAGATAGGAGAACTACACAGTTCATCTTTCAAGGTATTAAACACCTGTTGATGCTGCTCAGACCATATGAAATCTACGCCTTTCTTCGTAAGATCAGTTAGGGGAGCGGCTATTATTGAATAATTGCGTATGAAATGTGTGTAATATCCACTACACCCCAGAAATTGCTGTATTCCCTTGACATTAGTAGGTATCGGAAAGTTACGGATAGCTGACACCTTATCGTGGACTACTTTAAGACCTTGGCTAGACACAGTAAAACCCAAAAAGGCCAATTCTGTTTTAAAAAATTCACACTTACTAATCTTTACCCTTAAGTTATGTTGTCTTAGTCTCTGTAGTACTAGTTCTAGTTTACGTTGATGTTTTTCTAAGGTATTGGAAAAGATTACAAGGTCGTCCATATAGGCATGCAATATATCCCCTAGCAGGTCTCCAAACACTATGTTAATCATTCTTGCAAATTTCATGGGAGCACAACGTAAACCAAAGGGCATACGTAAAAATTCATAATGTCCCCTGGCTGTGCTGAAGGCTGTGTATGGGATACTATTTTCTTCTAATAATATCTGGTGAAAGCCTTTAAGTAAGTCCAAACTGGTAAAATATTTATTCTGACCTAACAAAGATGTCACGTCCGTGTGTGTGTGTGTGTTTTATATGCTGTTTCATTATTTATTTTTAATCTAGTATATTATCAGTGTTATTTATTTTCATTTCAGTATATTATCAGTGTTAGAACTCATCTTTTTGTTCAGTGACCCCCCCCCCCCCCTTTAGTTGTTGTTAACTATTGAACAACTGTTATCAACTTTTGTTTTGTTTTCTTTTGGTTGGATCGGACTAAGGGTGTCAGCGCCGGAGTTGTGGTGGGATTGCCGAGTGTTCAGGACGTGAGTTCTGGTAATATTTTCTCCCCTACAAGACGTACGCTGCAGCGATCCATATTATTGAAATTCAAGTTTGACTTCTTTGAGGATTTAGCGAGTGAAGAAAGTGTCACTCGCGACTG
Organism: Palaemon carinicauda; assembly: GCF_036898095.1. Taxonomy (NCBI): domain Eukaryota; kingdom Metazoa; phylum Arthropoda; class Malacostraca; order Decapoda; family Palaemonidae; genus Palaemon; species Palaemon carinicauda. The sequence continues at coordinate 127,938,814 of NC_090731.1, forward strand.
TTTTTCTTCTGGACGTCGGCACGTACACGTTTGCTGGCAAGCACGTAAGTCACGTGCGACTCGTCTTTACTTCTTTGTATCCCCTCTCGTGCAAGGAGCGCACGTAGAGGGGGGCTGGCGTAGGACCCCAGCTCTGTAGGATTTGCATCCGTTGTACCTTGCCGTACCTCGCCGTATCTCGCCATGATCAAGGATCTTTGTGCTGCGTTATACGTCGGGGAGTTGAATAGCCCGTGAGGAGTCAAGTAGGGAGCCATCCCATATGTAAGAGGTTTTCCCCTTTTACGTACACCCTCTTCGTTTGCAAGAGTTAATTTCAGTGGAGAGGGACATTGCCCTCAAAGACGTCTTAAGTTGATTGTGGCTGACCTGCTGCGCTTTTATACTTGCTTAGAGACGAGTTGTGTTGGTCTCTGCAGTTACAGGTGAGGCGTAAGATTGGTTGTATATATATTAATGAATAGATGTATCTTGTCATGATTCTCTTTCAGGGGAAATTTTGCTAATTTTGTATGTTTTGTGTGTATTGATTATTTAGTTAGGTAGGTAGGATTAAGGTTTATTCATTATCCCATTCATGTTTATGATTGTTTCTTGTCAGAATTAAGGTATAGTCTTTGGGGCCCGCTCTAGTTGAGCACACAATTTTGATGTTTAGTATTATATGTTTTTGCACTCGTTTTTTATGCTTAGTGATTAAGTTTTTGGTATTTATTTTTGCATGGAATTAAGTTTGTCCCTGTAGGATTAAGTATTTCCGTGTACATTTTCATGTATGTTCATTCAAGTCTTTCAGATGACTTGGTACAAGGTTATTTTAGTTTTAAGGTCTTAGTCTTAAGGTATTAATTTATTGTTATTAAACTTTGTTAATTTTCTTGGTGTTTGACTGTTGCCCCGCCCCCCCCCCCCCCCATTCTCTGTACCTCCATATTTACCGCCAACTATCTCATTTAATATCCAACAAAGAATTTGGGTCACGGCCTACCCAAATCGGATAGTGACAAAAGATAAAATATCGTCAGTACATGGCACTGGGAATCGATCAGGGATCGTTTCCTCATTCAAGCGACGGAAATTTACGCAGATACGCCATATTCGATCTTTTTTCGGTACAACTATTAATGGAAAATTATAAGGGCTGTTCGATTTCCTAATGACTCCTTTTTTAGCATTTTATCTACTTCATCATTTATCTCATTCTGGAATTTCATAGGGAGTTTGTACGAGGGTACATAGATCCTTTTCTGCTTGTCCTTTAACCTTATTTGATGTTCTATGACATCTGTCTTTCCTAAGGATCCATCCGTAGTGGAAAAAACATCATGATATTCAGTTAAAAGTCCAAAAAAATTCTGCCGAATTTCTTCTTCTTGAATGTCTTTACTAGTTTTATTTTTAATAGATTGCAAAAGGGATTCTTCCGCAACTGATTGAGCATGATTGATTTCAGCAACGGTAAGAATACGGTGTTTATAAGCTTTTACATCCAAGATATGTTGATTTTTGTGAATTGCTAAAGCGGTTTTTAAATGATTACAGACTTCAATATTACATTGTTGATGTGAGCTTACTGTATAAATAGCTTGTGTGACGAATAATCCGATAGTTTTCAAAGTGTCGGAAAGGATTAATATTTCAGATCCCGGTAACGTTTTCTTTATTTGCACTATTAAATTTGAAGGTACGTTCGTCTCGATAGATTGCATGCAAGATGATATTACGGGTGAAAGAGAATTCTGTTGGGTCGCTTATATTATTTCTTTATTAGTGAGACAAGTTATTGGTTCTTCAATGTACGTCACTGTTTTATTTGTCGTCTCCTTTTTATCCAAAACTGATTTTAAGGTATTAGTAGACATATAGAATTTTCCTTTGATATACCCGCTGTGCTCGGCAAGGGCTAAGATAATGTTTTGATTACCCATAGACGGATATCCTATAATTACAGCTGGATACATATCAATGTTTTGTACAACAACAAATGTATCGGCAAATGTGCGCTTACCGATCTTGAACTGAACATGAGTTACGCCTATTACATTTAATTCATTATTTCCTATACCAGAGAGCCTTACTCCGGACTTCTCTATAGGGAAGTTCGAAAACAACAAATGATGTGTCCTCAAATCCATGATATTACGTGGACTACCAGAGTTCAAAAATAATGTAAAGGATCGGTGTTCTAAACTTACAGCACATAATGTTGGTCGTAACTCGTTTTGACTCATTATTGTATGAATTTGTTCCAAATGTACGGGAGCATGCACTAATTTATTTGATTCGGTCGTGTGTTTCGTAGGAAAATCTATTGCCTCACAATGATCTGATAAAACATTGAATGGATTATTTAACACTACTGATGTTGATTTAAATTACCCAACATCACTCTCTTCCCCACTGGAATTAATTATGTGGTATTTGCTTTGCTCTGCACATTCTGAAAATTAGTCTGACCTTGCGAGTTCTGGGTTGACGGCCCAGGATCAGAGTTATTCGAAGAACTGTTTGTTTGTTTCTGAACTACATTGACGTTTGGCTGTTTCTTCTTATTAAACTGAGGATTTTTCTCTTTATTTCCATATGGAACTGACTGTGGAATTGACTGTGGATTTGACTGTGTATTTCTAGGATTCTGTTGTGTCTTACGCGAGTAGCACTGACTATATGAATGAGTAGAACTATTATGTAACGAACAGAATCTCGTTCTGCAGTCTTCAATCAAGTGACCTTGACGTTTGCAATTATAACACGTCATTCCCGCAACTTGACTATTATTAACTACGTTTAATTGTTGTGGCTTTGTTTAATTTTTTGCAAAAACCTGTGTAAACAAGGGATCAAGATCAGTACACTTAGACATGTGTTTTTTTTATCTGTTTATATACGTCCAATTCTGTACTTGCTGGCATTAACTTTTTATCAAAACACCGCACTAAAGCTTCAGGCAACATAAGTGTCATGCAAGTTAAATACATTAATCGTAAGAAATCTTTCACGGAGATGTTATCTCTAATAACCCAAGTGGAATTACCTAAAATATCTTGATACTCGTTTAGCCTATCGGCAATGAGAGCTGCTCTCTCAATAACATTAAGCCGAGTCATAGTGGCTTGATTAAGTGTATTTCTTAATGTTAAAACTACATCCAAGGCTTCCTCACTGCCATAGACCGCACGTAGTCTAACTTTGAAATCATCCCATGTAACTGCTTCTTGAAACGAAACTCCCCTCAAATATGCACTCACATCTCCTTTAGAAAAGTCTATAAAACTTTTAGCTTCTTGTAATTGTACAAATGGGTCTATAATTTGTTTAGCATTTAAATCAGCATCGACGGAAGAAATCCACGACTCAACATTCTGAGGTAAGAAGCCGCTGACCCGACCTTGAAAAGGAAGGATAGCTGATCGGGCATTAACTAACGTAACAATTGGAGCTGGGATGGAGTTACTCAGGCCGGGGGTGGGGTTACTTGGGCTGAATGGAGGTGTCATGTTGACTTTAACTTGTTTTTTATCTCTTCGATTCCTTGCAATCCTATCAAAATCTCTATATGAATACAGACGTCCACTGCGTAAACGCATAAGTACTATTCAAACAAAGATCATAACATAATCCCCCAATACAATGATAGAAATATAAAGATATTTCCCGAGAACTTCTGAAAGAAAACGGAAATAGCACAGAGAGAAAAAAAATTCTCAACGAGAATTCGAAGTTGAATACAGTTTCCTTTAATGAAAGGAAAAATGAAGATTAACAATCAACTCACCCCAGCAATAATGGACGATTGACTCATGATAACTACACTTCACTGTCCAAAACTGAAATGAATAAAGAAATGTACTTAGCTTCGGTTTATATGGGCGAAGGGTGATTTTTTTTATTCATTTCCTCTCTCTCTCACTGGTTTGTTTCTTCTTATTGATGTTTGGGTGAATGTTTTCGGTCCTATTTCCGTTGAATGTAGTGCTTCCTGGATATGATTCTCGAATGTTTAGTAAACGTTGAATGTCAGTCCTTGGTTTTCTTAGGATGTTGATTGAAGATCCAGTTCCTCAGTTTGTATAACATTTATTTGTTGGTATTCAATGTTTTAATTTCTTCGGTGGACGTAGATACTTCGTCAAAATTGTAGATTCATTACTGTTGATTCTCATGATACTAAAGTTGATTTATGTTGAATGCTGGTTCTTGAAGATCTTCTTCTGGTTCTTAGAGTTTTATTCGCTGCCACCAATTGTTACCATGATACTGTTATAAACACACATTAGGTTTCTAGTCAAATGTCTCTTCAATGTGGTGAAATGTTAGACTTAGTAGGTTACTCCTTCTTCTGAATAAGTCTAAGTAAGTTAACTTTAAAACAATTTATTTCTTTAAAACAGTTATTAACATCTCCATCACAGGAGTATAGATGGTTTGGTTGGATGACTGTTCCGTAAGACATCTTGACCAGAAAGTGACTAAAATATCCATATTGAGGTGAAAGTCTAATCAGTTATCTCAGCACTTAATGATTTATTGTAAACACAACATTAATACCAGAAGGTACTTACATCCGTTCAAGAGACAACTCTTTCTCACGGCTTGGTTGTGTTTACTCTTCATGAAAAATGTTACATTGCATTTGAATAGCAGTGTCTTGAGTTTTGCATCCTGGTTAGGCCTGACTGACATTTCTCACACTCGCTCCTAACTTCCACATTGACATATTAGGTCATGAATTTAAATATGTAATTTTACATATATTACATATGAGTTTTGTAGATTTTCATGATAATCCTGGTATGTTGTATTAACTCTCTCTCTCTCTCTCTCTCTCTCCTCTCTCTCTCTCTCTCTCTCTCTCTCTCTCTCTCTCTCTCTCTCTCAACAACTATATCCAGATTTATATGACGCATTTTCTCTAACCCATGCAAATGTGAAGGAAACCATCGTAACTCAGGTACCGCCCTGAAAAGACATAAATGGCTGCCATAGATTCACCCCTTATTATAGCCACCCAGCTCTACTTGCTGACTCAGCCACAAAAGCTCGAGTGTCGAACTATGATAAATGAAGAAAAAACAAAACAAAAAAAGAATGCGGAGGCGAGAGGAGTAAACAGATTTGAATAAGAAGAGCGAGGGAATGCACATACATACACAAAGGATATTCAAATCTTATCGAATCATAGACTTGGTATTTGAATGTCATTCGACTGCATTTTCACGTGGTTCAACGGAAAGAATGTAAGTAAAAAATTGCAGAGTAATGGCGATAGGGGAACTTATATATATATATATATATATATATATATATATATATATATATATATATATATATATATATATATATATATATATATATATATATATATATATATATATATATATACATATATATATATCATTATTATTATTAATTTTATTATCAGTATTATTATTATTATTATTATTATTATTATTATTATTATTATTATTATTATTATTATTATTATTATTATTATTATTATTATTATTATTATTATTATTATTATTATTATTATTATAAAATAACCCAGAATCCTATATGAGAAAGAGATGCTATAGGTCTAAGGGCTCCAACAAAGAAAAATAGCAGAACATAAAATGAATAAATTTAATTTACATATAACATCATTTCCAACTATTTATGTAAAAAAAACCTTTTTGACCATACTAATATGTGTAAACATGATTCAGCCTTGATTTAGTAAAAATATTCGAAAGCAAGTTTATACACACACACACACACACACACACACACACACACACACATATATATATATATATATATATATATATATATATATATATATATATATACATATATATATATGTATATATATATATATATATATATATATATATATATATATATATATATATATATTATATATAGTGTGATTTCGCCTGGGGCTCTGATCCCGAGGTCGTTAAGAGAATCCAGACATTAATGTATCAAAAATATATAGGCCTTATTTGAATATGAAAAACACGTCTAAATGTGCAAAATTTATCATATATATATATATATATATATATATATATATATATATATATATATATATATATATATATATATATATATATTTATATATTTATATATATACATATATATATATATATATATATATATATATATATATATATATATATATATATACATACATATATATATATATATATATATATATATATATATATATATATATATATATATATATTTATATATATATATATATATATATATATATATATATATATATATATATATATATATAACATATACATATATATATATATATATATATATATATATATATATATATATATATATATATATATATTTATATACATATATATATATATATATATGTATATATATATATATATATATATATATATATATATATATATATATATATATATATATATATATATGTATATATATATATATGTATATATATATATATATATATATATATATATATATATATATATATATATATATATATATACATATATATATATATATATATATATATATATATATATATATATATATATATATATATATATATATATATATATATATATATATATATATATATATATAAAACAGAAAATGACCACGAAGTTCACATTTGCAAAAGAAATATGTTGAACCAAGCGCAATTCATGTTACCTTGAAATTGCTTTAAATCTTAAATATTAATATTTTTTATTAGCTGAAGTTCATTTACATTTGATTCTTCTGCCTATGAAAGGCTTAATCATTATTTGTTCTCATTGTTTGCGTACTTTAGCCTCCAGAAAATTTTTCCAACCCTATTTCTGAATAGATCAAACCTTCTTTTTCGTTAACATTAATATTTAATGCTGGTTCTTTTTTCTTCTTCTGATTTATACCCGTTTTTATAACAACACAATCATTGGCTTATTTGATCTTTCGGTCCTTCTCTTTTTGTATGAGGGCAAACTTCATGAAAAGAGGTTTTTTATGGGAAAATTCCAGGCTTTTTTTTCCTTCTTTTTTTTTACAAAATCTTATTTGTTTTTTAATATACTACACAAGTTTACACCCAGCAGTATTTTCTTGCTTTTTTGCTATTATCTTACTTCTATATCCTGTTTTCCTTGCCAGATGTCATTCCTTATTTTAAAGTAATCAAAACCCTAATCCCCTTTAATCTTTTTCTGGATATCCTAAATTCTTACAAGTGACACTTCTACAAATCTAAATCACAAAAAAAAAAAGAGAGAAAGAAAAACAAGCAGCTGTGGTCAATATTTTTTTGACCACGCATAATCTTTTTTATTTCTCTCTTGGCAACTATTCCAGCATACAATCAAGGGCCAAATGTATGTAAACGTAGAAGAATATGGGAACAGAAAACACTTAAAATAATTTAATCTTAAACACAGGAGAATCCCTTAACTATAAACAGAGCGGGGTATGAGGGAGGAGATTAAAAATATTGAAAGAGTCATAAATTTCATTATAGGAATTAATTGCTTTGGGTTAATGAATAAGTTGAGTTGCGTGTATTTTATCCGTTAGAATTTTTTAGGGTGAAGTTGTTGGGGAGAAATTCCATACAAATTCAGTTTTTCAAGTCTCTATTCCGTATGATTGATAGACTGAATTGAGATTACAATCATTCCTTCATTTATATTCGCCAAAGCAATTTGCACAATCAAGAGTGATTAGATTGAAATCGTTTTGATTTCCAAACATGAATGAGTACATGATTTAATCTTGTTTTTAGTCAATTTTATCCACCTATATTTGAAAAGGTTTGATAATTTTACTAAATGTTTCCTTTTTTTTTCTCTCGTAACTCATCTCACTCCTCTTCTTATGAGACAGTTCCATCCTCCCTTTTCGGTATAAAGTTAGTTTTAATGTTAGATGTTCTTGTCTCTCTTTTGCTCTTCTTAGTCAACAAAATTATTTGCATTCCTTTTATTTAAATCTACTTTCAATCTTTGACTAAGCTGGTTGCACATATTGGCACCCCCCTTTTTTTTTCTTTTCTTTTTTATTCTAGGGTCATAATGAGACTGAATTAGGGGAAAGGGTAGCTTTTTTATTCACACATTATTGTGGTTATTACAAGATATGTAGTTATGCGTTTTCATGACTTACAGTTGGTCTTCATTACCTTTAATTATTGTTACAATCAATTTCTTCATTCCATTTTAGGAAACATATTCTATCCTTCCTTATTCTATTTCAAACAATGATCGTATCTTTTTTTCTAAGTTACTTGAATGCTGAACTTTCTAACAATTCATCTATTTTATCTTTAGTTTTTGTCACGCTTGTCTAATAAATGTAATATCTTTTTGATAAAGATTTTTAATTAAATAGTTTGGGATTTTTTCAAAGTACTTTTTTATCACACCCTGATACTACTAAGATATATATTTCTCTATTGTGATAATACAAATGCTTTGATTTACATTTGACACAGGAAACATCTAAATATACAGAGCCCCTTGCTACTTCAAAATTGATTTGAAATTCCAAAACAAACATTTTGATACATCAGGTTCTGGAAGTTTTTCTTTCCCTTTTTTTTCTTGCTCCCAACGTTTTAAAGTCCCATTCTTTCAAGACAGTTCCACTCACACTTTCCACTATAAATCCAGTTTAATGTTGTTGTTTTTTTCCATCATTCTTTTCCTTTCTCAATGCAAATACTACTATTTGCTTGTTTTATGATTTTGTAGTTTTTAATGCTTTTCTATTGTCAATAATCATGTTAGCCGTTATCTCATTTTCGATTCTTATTTTTTTTATGAAAGTATAGCTGTATATGGGATGGAAACCACACTGCAAATGGTATCCGTTGTGACGGGAATTGGTCACAATGAGAGGTACTATCATGAGTGGAAGAGATATAATTTTGTAATAAATATCTACTGATATTCTTCTTCATCAGTTGTCTGTTAAGTTCGTATAATTGAATAAAAGGGCTTCATCAACTTTACTTTTTGTATTTAATTACTTTCAAATAATTTTTAAGAATCTACTCTACTTTTGCATTAATTTTCAACCCATATTTTCTTTGTATTCCAGATTTAAAGGCAAAGTTGAAATTTATATATGTCCTCAATATTCTCGTTTCTTGTGAAATAGATATATTATTATACTCGAAATGAAGTTTATTAGTTCGTGGATTTCTTTTTGTTTGATTCATTTATTCGTTGATTACAATACTTTTAAGACTCATTTTTGTCTATTTTCAATTTTATTTCTTCTTTATGCATACTGGCTTTATATTTGAATTAAGTTCAATAATCCCTAAGTTCTCGAACTTTATCTCCATAATTTATAAATTTACCTTTAATTTACGAATCTCTCTTTTATAAAACATTTAAAAGAATTTCACTTATTTCTATTTGACTTATGGAAGCCTCGTTCCTCAGTATGCGTATTGAATTTTTCCAAATGTTCGACACATTGTCTTTCTACCTCCTATTGAGCCAGACAAAAAAGGATAAAAAAGGCCTAGAAAATAACAGTTCCATTTTAGGTCTATTTATTGTCCCACATGAATGTTTTGCTCCTCGCAGCTGTTTGTTTACCCCTCTTTTTACGGCCGTACGTGAGGCAACAAACTGACACACACTCTCTGTAACCTTAAGGGAAGGATGGGTGAATGGTTTTAAGGAGAAAGTAATAGAAAACATACTGTATATATATATATATATATATATATATATATATAGATATATATATATATATATATATATATATATACAAATAATATATATGTATATATATACATATAAATATATGTATATATACACACATAAATGTATATATACACATATAAATATATATATATATATATATATATATATATATATATATATATATATATATATATATATATATATATATATATATATATATATTTATATATAAATATATATATGTATATATATATATATATATATATATATATATATATATATATACATATATATATTTAATATATATATATATATATATATATATATATATATATATATATATATACATATATATTTATATGTATATATATATGTATATATATATATTTATATATATGTATATATATATATATATATATATATATATATATATATATATATATATATATATATATGTATATATATATATATATATATATATATATATATATATATATATATATATATATACATATATATATTATGTATATATATATTTATTATATATATGTATATATATATATATATAGTATATATATATATATATATATATATATATATATATATATATATATATAATATATATATATATATATATATATCTATATATATATATATATATATATATATATTATATATATTATATATATATATATATATATATATATATTATATATATATATTA
>NC_090731.1:127954750-127962250 GCF_036898095.1 Palaemon carinicauda
TTGGTTACGTTCATAAGTCGATTAATCATTCGGAGAATTTCGTTGACCCCCTAGACCCAACCATCCATACTCAAAATATAGAACGTCTCTGGAGAGAAGTGAAGGAGTGGGTTCAGAGGCCTGGAATCAAGCCTGAACATTTCAAGCAATATTTTTCCAGGTTCTTTTTCACCCACTACTATCCTCGTCATACGTTGCTGCACCACTTTTTCATTACTGCCAGTCGCCTCTACCCTCCTTTACAACATCAGACAATCGACCCCCCCTACCCTCAAGACCCCGATGACCCCCAACTATCCACATCCCAGTCATAGAAGTTAATCCGTCAGTCTCTTCCTTCCGAGTCCAGCAAGTTTCGACGTTTCCTTCATAAAAGTAAGTCATTCCTCAATAGTCATTATTCGTGTTTTGTGACCGGGGTACTTCTAGGCAAGGTTAGGTGGGTTTGTTAGGTTCTGTGGCCTTTCTGTACTTTTTATATATTTCGTACCACTTATATGGAGAAATTATTGAATATATCTGAGGAGATATTTAGCAGTTCTAGCTCTAGTAATGACATCGTGTCGTTGGTAGTTCTGTGTACCATTCGTCTCCGTTGGTAGTACTGTGTATCAAGGTAAGTCATTCCCCCATTCTTAGTATATGTGTTTTGTGACCGGGGTACTTCTAGGCAAGGTTAGGTGGGTTTGTTAGGTTCTGTGGCCTTTTGGTACTCTTTATTTATTGTGTAATAGTTTTATGGTAGTATTATTTAGTTTACGTATGGAAAAATTTATTTCTACCTCTAGTAATGACATCGTGCCGTTGGTAACACTGTGTACCATTCGTCATCGTTGGTAGTTCTGTCAAACATTGGTAACGTTGCTAATGTTATCGTCCCCGACATCTGTTGTTTATATATTTTAACTCAGTATATATGTCCACAGTGTTAATATTTATATGGTTCATTTGTATTGTATTTCATTGTGTGATTTCGTACAGGAAATATATGATTTCCTATAGTAGATATCGTGATTTAACTGGTTTTCTCATTCATTTCATCCGTAATACCATCAACCAATTCGTCAACTTATAACTAACCGAATTGGTTGATCTGTTTGTTTGCGATTGAAATGATCATCAAAATCGGTTAAATCTCGTTATTTGCTAAAGGAAATCATATATTTCTTGTGCGTAGTCACACGATGTAATAATATCGTATTTTTAGCTCTCTTCTACTAATACTATAGCTACCCCTTAAACATTCTCTCCTACATCTAGTTTTCTTTAACAAAATATAGGGAGGACTAATCTAAACTTGTTGACAGTGGCGCACGCCATGCTCATGACGTCACAGCATAGATACGCACGTTAGAGGGCCTTAGTGTAACCACGGCGTATGTTGGTTCTTTCTTTAAACTACATGGGTCGAGATTAAATTCCTAAAATGCACATTTTATATAAATTCCAATACTGCTGAATTAATGCATCTTATATTTCTCAATACCAATTAAGGTTTGTTAATTTCAAGATGTATGCCCATCGTACCAGTCCATTGCTAATTAATCATTTAAAATATTAATTTTTAGCAAGCCAGAATAGGTAGGATTATTGTATATATAAACTCCCTTAGAGCAGGCAAGATTTATCTGAGTATTTAGTACAAAATCCTGCCTCCTCTGCACTCCTTGCAACAATATATTGCCCTGTCCTGAAGTCCCGATATGGCAACCCCAATGGATTACCGTGCGCATCAAGCTCCTCACCTGTCTGGAAAGGTGAAGCCAGGTGATCTCTCCGACCGTAGAGTCGACCCATTCAACGAGAAGCTGGGCTGGGGTGCTGACCTGCCTGGTCATTGAACCCGTGCAGATCTGGCTCACCCCCCCCCCCCCCCCCCCCGCACTCTCTCTCCCAAAACTCGACTCACAAAAGGTTGCTGCCGGTCGGAGAGATTGAGAAGAAGAGGACCCTGGGATACCATAGTTGTAGCCAACGAGGATTCTTGGGGTGAGCCAGGCAAGAGTGCAACGTGCCAATTAGTGCGACAACCATGTCAACAGCTATCACGGGCATAGGACTGATCATCAAAGGAGTGCAGGTACTACATCAATGGCCATTTAGTTTTCCCCCATTTTTTATTAGCTTAGACTAATTTTAACTTTATAGGGAACCTGGCTAATTACAATATTTGGACTGTGTGCGGTGGGATTGTGTGTAAATATTTTTCCATTATTATTTCTTGCTTGGAGACTAGCATAGTCTCTGGGTCACGTGGGCCACGTGCCAGACCCCATTTTGATTTTTTATTATTGCAGACCGCGTGTCTAAACCATCATCTTTATAATCTTGAATTGCTTTTAATTTGCATCTCTTTTGATACCATTTTTGTCTTTGTTAAGATGTCCGTTTCTTTGATGTAAATTTGTGAATAAATCAATATTAGGTTAATTAAACCTCCTTAGTATTTTTGCTCCGTCATTTATTTTAATGTGTGAAATGAATAGTTGATCACGGGACAAAGTACCCAATATTTGAAGAGAAAACCTAAGTAAGTCTATAGGTGGTAACAGCGAGGTACTTTGCATTAATATATTTGCTTTGAAGGTAAAGATCCTTATCTTTAAACTTTTAAACTACTTTACATCACTGCTCCCATTTTGGATTTTGTCTTAATTACATTAACGTAAAATAACTGTCCAGCATTTCATTGGGGTAGCTGGGACGGAGCCGGAACAGAGCCTGAGAATGAGATGACTATAGACCTGACAAAGCTAGAGTAGGCCATAAATTATTGACATTTCTACGTGTGGAGTACTCCGGCCTCTGGACAGTAAATTTCACTTTTGTATTTGAGAGTGATGGTTTGTGAATTATGACAGTAAAGTATTAGCAGGGTGTTTGTGCCCGAGAGTAAGTGCTCATATCCTCCCCTGTTGAACTTTATGTAACTGTTATAAGGAGACTTTCCCGGACTAAGTTCCCACTCAGAACATAACCATAAAAAATTCTCCACACGAGTGGTCCTTCGAACCGGATCTTCTACCTTTGACTTCTGAAGCATTAACGTAATTAATCAGCTTGATTAAGCATATAGTAACTCGCTATATCACTTACCCACACGCACACAGCCAGTTTGTCGAATGTGTAATGCCCAGACTTTAATTGGGAAGAGAAATTTGTAATCAACATGATCTTTTTGTATCGACCACGTGTTTAAGGAAAGAACCACGTAACCAGGTTAATTTGTTGCTTGAATGTTCTCTACAGAAAAACTAGAATTGTCGTAGGAACTTCACTTTGTCTTGGATCCGTTCACCCACGTGTGGCGGAATCCACTTATACCAGAAAGTTCTAAGCTACTTGAACTAAGGTTTTTGTTGTTCAGACACCCATGTTTACTGCTCAGCTAGAGCGCCGGTGTACTCGTTCTGTCAACTAATTTTGCTAGGTAAGCATCTAATTTGTAACATTTTGTACCTTGGTCTACCTTCCTTTGTGTCGTTTACCTTCCCTAACTCTAACCAACCTTAACTTTTCTAACTAACGTCCCTGTATACCTAGCACATGTTCTTGTCCTACAGAGCGAATTGGCGCAACATAATTTTAAGTGTTCTTACAAGTAACGTAGAAACTTAATTTAACCAAATCCGTTTCATTCCACGTGTTTGTTCCGAGATGGCGGATCTTGTTTACAGCCCAAACTAAGGGTGCATAATTGTTTGCTACCGTAAGTGAATTACTTCGTGTAGTTCATTTAATTTCCTTTAGCGAGGAAATGTTGTTTTTGTCCTTTAGCGAGGATATTTTTGTTTTACCTCCGCGTGAGGGAAATTTTATATTTGTTTAGCCTCCACGAGAGTGCTCTTTAAAGTCGCTGCCTTGTGCGCCATTTTGAGTAGTTCAGTGGTTGTCTTTGTGCGCCCGTAATTGTGAAATAGTCACAACAGTGTCAGCCTCGACCTGTTATTATAACTTTTAACTTCAATCTTTGCATTTATAAGCCATGTGCTTTCTAATATGTTCTACTTTAAAGTAAATTGATTAGTCATTATCGCCATGTGCGTAAATAATTCATTTTAGCAAAGTGTTTAACGTCACGTGACCTGGGCATCGTCTGCTTTGTTGGACCCGGTCACTTTGAATTTTAAAGTAATTTCATGATTTATAAGTTTTTCATCATTTAACCATTTTACTCCCATCATGAGTAAATTTAAATGTTCAATTTTCACGCTAGTAAATGAGTAAAGTTTTCATTTTTACATTCCTTTTGAAAATTCAATTATTCCTTGTTTTGTTTTACGAATCCGTTCATCAAACGTGGTCATTCCAAGATGGCGGACTTCGCTTTTAACGTAAACAACCCTCCACCGCCTAAGGCGGAATCGCTCAGCCCAGAGGAGATTAACGCTAGGCTTAAGGAACAGGAATTAACATTCACCTTTGTTTGTGAGGACGCAGACTTAGCACTTCATGCTCTTGCTTCAGTAGATTTTCCCAGCATGGGTCCAGAAGCCGTAAGTCATTTTAAAACACTTATTGGTCAAGTAAGAGATGAACTTTTTAAATACAAGAATTTTTGGAGACGTCATTACGACCATCCTATTGTTAAATTAAATTATTCAGCGTTTTCTGCCTGTTCAAGTAAAGTTGAAATTACCTTTAATAGCCTCATGGCTCATCCCAATTTAACTATTAAAGCTAATCAGTCTAATTCTTTTTCAAGGGCGACGCCTTCAGTGACACGTCCTGTTGTAAATGTTATTAACGATCCGCTAGTTGATCCTTTTAATGTCTTGGCAGTAAAGCACAATGTTCATAATTTTGTCTCGATTCCCCAACCAGTAAAATCATCACATTCCAGTACTATGTTGCCAACACGGCATACGATTAGTAATTTTGTGTCAGCCCCACCTGGTCTGTCCTCATCTCCAAACCTTAAGCCACCAGCCTTTGATCGTCCTCAACCCCTTTTGTCTTTGCCGCCGGTGACAGTTCGTCCCGGAGGAGAAAACCCCATTCATTGTCTTAACATGGACCCCCCAAGTGGTAGCGCAGATACCACACAACTTAACCGTGTGCGTGATGGCCAGCAGAGGCCTGTACCGGTTGTAGATTCAATCATTAAAGTCGTACCATCTCATGGACCAGTGCTCACGTTGCCTGATTGTCCTATTCTTAAGCCCGTGACATCCGCTCCAACACGTGTTGACGCTAAAACATCCCCGTCAAGATTTGAAACCCGCCCTCAGAGAGAGCCGCGTGATCGCAAGGTTAAGACCTTAGCAGTCAGAAAGGAACCTTGTGCACTAACGGCGGATTTAGCGAAGGTCACACATGTAGACCTAGCACCGGATATTAGAGCCTGTTTACGATTCACCTTGCTTGAGGATAAGGGTACCATGAACATCATTCATTATTCTCATTCAGTCATATATGACGCCACATTAAGCTTTTATTATCTTTGCCAAGTCATTCAGCAGCATTTTTTCAGCCAATCCCTTGCTTTAACTTTAAAACGTAGATTTGATTTTTGCCTTGACAACTTGTCATGTTGCTATAATCCCCCTGACATCCTTCAGCTCGTGCTGAATATAAGCTTTGTTTTTAATGTTCTCCTTGCAAACATTTCCCTTGACGATGACATCCAAGACCTTAGCTGTCAGAAATACGATGTCCCCATGGACCTACTTCGTCTCACTTTGTCATTCAAACTAGAGTCAGATGATTTTTCAAATTTTAACGCTGAGAATAAGGTATCTTTTCTCCTTTTGTCAGGCGATGAATACAAAGTTTTCATTACGCCAGTAATTTTCTTTGTAAAATCATTTAATGTAAAACGTTGGGTGTCAGACCGGGATTGGGATTCAGCCCCATAATTTTTAATTTGTCATTTGGCCTGACTTGTTGCTGAACTCGACCGTCATTGGCTTACGTTTTGTTTGCTCTATCCGTACCCCTAGGGTGGGAAGAACTGAGTACTTCTAATCGTTCTGTTATTATTGCATCGTACGTTTAAAGTTAAAACTGATCATATGCTTAACTTAACGCTTCCGTGGAGCATTGCCTGCGTGGTTCAATTTTCCCCTAATTCACGTGAAAGCATAAATTTTGACCCGATTGATTTTAATTAACGCCAACAGCGTTTTGTTAACTTTAAACGGACGATGATGTGAAGAACAACTTCACTCATCATTCAGCCAGTAACCTTATCTCGCTCATACTAACAAGTAGTTGAATCACATTTGCCGGAACTAACCCCTCTCCCTTTTTTCTCCCCTTTATCCCCAGGGTGTGAAGAATTTTCTTCACTCTTCTTTCAATCATACTTTTAGCTCTCTTCTACTAATAATATAGCTACCCTTTAAACATTCTCTCCTACATCCAGTTTTCTTTAACAAAACATAGGGAGGACTAATCTAAACTTGTTGACAGTGGCGCACGCCATGCTCGTGACGTCACAGCGTAGATACGCACGTTAGAGGGCCTTAGTGTAACCACGGCGTATGTTGGTTCTTTCCTTAAACTACATGGGTCGAGATTAAATTCCTAAAATGCACATTTTATATAAATTCCAATACTGCTGAATTAATGCATCTTATATTTCTCAATACCAATTAAGGTTTGTTAATTTTAAGATGTATGCCCATCGTACCAGTCCATTGCTAATTAACCATTTAAATATTAATTTTTAGCAAGCCAGAATAGGTAGGATTATTGTATATATAAACTCCCTTAGAGCAGCAAGATTTATCTGAGTATTTAGTACAAAATCCTGCCTCCTCTGCACTCCTTGCAACAATATATTGCCCTGTCCTGAAGTCCCGATATGGCAACCCCAATGGATTACCGTGCGCATCAAGCTCCTCACCTGTCTGGAAAGGTGAAGCCAGGTGATCTCTTCGACCGTAGAGTCGACCCATTCAACGAGAAGCTGGCCTTGACTGCTGACCTGCCTGGTCATTGAACCCGTGCACATCTGGCTCACCCCCCCCCCCCCCCCCGCACTCTCTCTCCCAAAACTCGACTCACAAAAGGTTGCTGCCGGTCGGAGAGATTGAGAAGAAGAGGACCCTGGGATACCATAGTTGTAGCCAACGAGGATTCTTGGGGTGAGCCAGGCAAGAGTGCAACGTGCCAATTAGTACGACAACCAGGTCAACAGCTATCACGGGCATAGGACTGATCATCAAAGGAGTGCAGGTACTACATCAATGGCCATTTAGTTTTCCCCCCTTTTTATTAGCTTAGACTAATTTTAACTTTATAGGGAACCTGGCTAATTACAATATTCGGACAGTGTGCGGTGGGATTGTGTGTAAATATTTTTCCATTATTATTTCTTGCTTGGAGACTAGCATAGTCTCTGGGTCACGTGGGACACGTGCCAGACCCCATTTTGATTTTTGATTATTGCAGACCGCGTGTCTAAACCATCATCTTTATAATCTTGAATTGCTTTTAATTTGCATCTCTTTTGATACCATTTTTGTCTTTGTTAAGATGTCCGTTTCTTGGATG
>NC_090731.1:127969750-127972250 GCF_036898095.1 Palaemon carinicauda
CAGGAGAGATATAGGTTAATTCCAAGTCTATTATACAGATACCTGTCGAATTTAGGAATCTCTTCTTGGACTTGAAATCAACCAAACTCCAAGATGATATCTGATTAGTGAGTCCCCACACGTAGTTTTTTATGATAGATATGTCTCACTTACACTCGTGATTTTAATCAACGCAAATAATACCCAAAATTGCATTTGAAATTGAATTCTACCTCTGGTAATATATATCCACTTGAAATTCATTTATGATAAACCCTTCTGTCTGGGCAAGGGTGTGAATTATGTCCTCAGCCGAAACAAAGCTCGATAGCTGATTGGTGATTTGCAACTCATGGTTATTTATGATACGTATGTTACACTAACCATTGAGATTTTAATGAATATAAATATCAACCACAATGGCATTTAATACAGAATTTTATATCCACTCGAATTTCATTCATGATAAATGCTTTAGGCTGGGTAAGGATTCGAACCTATGCCCTAAGCTAGCATAGATGACTTTACCAATCGAGCTATCAACGGAGATATAAATTCACTTCAATCCATTGTACATATAGCCTGCATGTCGAATTCAGCAGTCTGTTCTCAGACTTGAAATCAACCCATCTGCACCATGACAGCTGAATAGTGAGTTTGTAACTCATGGTTATTTATGATAAATATGTTACACTAACACTTGCGGTTCTAATACATGTAAATATCAATCACAATAACATTTAATATTCAATTCTACCTTTGGGGGTGTATATTTACTGGAAATTAATTTATGGTTAATGCTTCTGGCTGAGCAAGGGCTCGAACATATGCCCTGAGCCGAAACACTGCCACCATGGACGCGTCTTACCAATAGACCTACCAAGAGAGACAACTGAGTAAGCTCATTCCAAGTCCACTGTACATATAGCTATAGAATTCAGGAATCTCTTCCTAGACTTGAAATCAATCCACCAGAACCACCACCGCCAGTTCCTTTTCAAACTTTAGTTCCTCCGTCACCAGAAATACGCCCCAACACCCCTATGCATGGAGAACTTTTGTACCACTCATACTTTCTCAAAGAGTGGGTGTAAGTCATCAGGAGTTATGCAGTTCTCCAAGAAATACGCTCCGTTGGCTACAATGGTACTCTTGCACATGACTACCAGGCCTTTCTGCTGCAAACGTTTGAGGGCAATGTGTACGTGACATAGGTGGTCTTCTTTGGAGGGGGAGAAGACTAGTATATTATCCCCATAAAGTATGCAAAAGGGGAGGCCGTAAAATGTCATCCACGAATCGTTGAAATGTAGCTACTGCATTACGGATGCCAAAGCAGCGGCAATTGAAAGTATACGAGCCGAAAGGTGTGGTGGTGGTGGTCTTCTGGATATCTTCTTGGTTCATGGTAACCTGGTAACATTCCTTTGGTATATCGAGGGAGGGAAATGTTTTAGCACTGATAAGAAGACTTAATGGCGGGAAATTATACACTGCATAAATGATTACTTTGGTTTCGGGTGTTAATAACAATAAAGCAATAAAATGGTTGGCAACAAACCTGGAAAAATGGCTGCTAGATCATGATACGAAACAGATCCATTATAGGCCACCAGTGGCTGTGGTGAAAATAAGAAAAATAAGAAGTTCAGAGGGAAGGAGATTCTGGAATACATATACAAATAAAGATATTCTAAGACTGTAAGTACTTTTTTTATAGTGAATATTTGGAAGTGTTTATATTGAGAGCGTTGTTTTCCTTACTGCCGTGATAATCTTGAAGTATAAATAAAAGAAAAAAAAAATATATCAGATATGAAAAATAAAGATGCAAGGTTGGCTACAAAATTTTCATAGTTCATTAAAATTAACAAAATATAATTGAAGAAGAAAAAGCTTTTGAAAGCGTTGCTAGGATGTATGTTTGTGAGTAAGCCTGTTTGTGCATGTGTGGTTCCCACTACAGTAATAGGTATTGCATGAAAAGAGGAGAATTACAACAAAAGATCACGAAATAAGGAAACGAAATCACTGAAGAGTATTTTGGAGTATAGTTAACTAAGATAAGTCTTTTTTATTTAAAAAAATAATTCATGGAAACATATGCACATGTATAGCAAATTAGGGAGCTGAAAATAAGCAAAAGAAAAGAGAGAGAGAAAAAAAAATTAAAACATTTATAATTGCTGATTGAGTATATGTAAAGACCAATAGGATAAGAACAGATAAGACCAAAGAGAACCTAAAATTGGAATGACTTGATAATTCTGAAAAATGAGGCACCTGTAATGGGCAATTTTCCTGCAACATTACCCAACAGGGAAGCACAGAAGCAATATCATCTGTGTTCATTAGCGGTGAGATTGATATTCGTAGGGAAGAAAAATAAAAGAATTTTCTGCATTCCGATAAATGATTGTGAGGTTTTAAAACTAAAATCGAAATATATCAAATCAGGAAAGGTTTTAGTGAAACGAAAGCTGGCAACGGTGTCATTAATTTTTTTTAGTTTAATGCTTGG
>NC_090731.1:127977250-127992250 GCF_036898095.1 Palaemon carinicauda
TATATATATATATATATATATATATATATATATATATATATATATATATATATATATATATATATATATATATATATACAAATATATGTATATATATATATATATATATATATATATATATATATATATATATATATATATATATATATATATATATTTATATAGGCACCCACACACACACACATATATATATATATATATATATATATATATATATATATATATATATATATATATATATATATATATATATATATATATATACATATATTCCCATATTTTCTTTTGTTCTCACAGTACATATAGGGAGAAAAATTCCCCAGAAAGCTTTATTCCTTATATGCCATTCATTTTCTATTCATTTGGCTATCTTCCGACTTACTTGAATTCTTTTTTAATATAATACTTCAACTTTCTCTTGATATCGTTTTTCTATTTCTAAATTCCTATGCTATCGCCATTACTCGGTACATTTGATAAATAACTCTAATGCACATTAAATAATCTACCTTCTTGGTTTCAACATTCCTTCAGAAATATGATCCTCTTCATATTTACTTTTAAACAAACCTTATAATACTGCAAAACCTTTCTGGCTATTTCATTAGTTTCTGCTGTTTCTCTTAACTACCCTAATCACTACTCGATCCCCTTCAAGCATAAATCGTTTTCGACTCCGTACTTACACAATCCATTTTCATATCATC
Organism: Palaemon carinicauda; assembly: GCF_036898095.1. Taxonomy (NCBI): domain Eukaryota; kingdom Metazoa; phylum Arthropoda; class Malacostraca; order Decapoda; family Palaemonidae; genus Palaemon; species Palaemon carinicauda. The sequence goes on from NC_090731.1 coordinate 127,977,958, forward strand.
AAACCTTGCCCCACACCTATGATTCTTTTTCCAGCCTTGCACATGAGTTCATTCCTAGAGATGTGGAAAGGAAGAAGAGTCGTATGTCAAAAAGATAGCAAAAGAGGAAAAGTATCAAAAGTCATTTCCCGAGATCGTTGTGAGAATTTTGGGAAATGAACATCATTGGAATTAAATGGAGACAAGAACTCTCCGGGAAAGGGAGGCAAATGGGTTTGGATAAAGGCAAAAGATAGGGCGGACAAAAGGTTTTCTTTTATCAAGAGGAAGGGAAGAAATTGAGAGATCTCATCCTAACATAAACATACACACGTACATATAAATATAGTATATGTATATGCATATAAATATAAATATATATATATATATATATATATATATATATATATATATATATATATATATATAAATAAATATATATATATATATATATATATATATATATATATATATATATATATATATATATATATATATATACATACATAGATAAATAAATATATTATATATATATATGCACATATACATACATATGTTTAGATTGACACATACATACACTCATTTATACATACATACATATATATATATATATATATATATATATATATATATATATATATATATATATATATATATATATATATATATATATATATATATGTGTGTGTGTGTGTGTGTGTGTGTGTGTATGTGTGTGTGTTTTTGACATGAAGTAGTTTCCACCAGCGGAAGGTGACTCTATGGAAGAAAACACAAGTGACTGCCCATTAATCTTTTAATTGGTGAATACTGTACGATCCACCTTGAACTTCATACACCTACACAAAAGCTCATCAATAATGTGTTTGACCCTCGATATACACTAAGCCATAAACCTTTATCACGTATGCACTCGTGTGTTTTACAAACGTTTCAAAATCCAACTATCCAGCGTTCTTGGAGCTTTACTCTTCTCCTGCCTTTGAGTTCTTCTGACATGCACATAAGTTTCCCAAATCCTGCTGTTCCCAAGACCCAAACGAGGATTTAACATATTCCCTATCCGGTCATTCCTCGTCAGTGCCTTAAGTCCATAGTTCTCCCTATGCAGTTTTAGTAATTATATTCTCTTTACTCTTTTGACTATATTTACTGCTAAATTCCTATATCCTTTTAACCAGCCTATACATATCTCAGATTTTTTAATTTTTTATCTACCAAAAGACATGGGGATAAACCTCCAGCCACCCTTCTTGCGAATGTATCCAGTAACTGTTTTATATGCTCTTTACCAAGAATTAATCCGAAAAAAAAAATCCATATTAATTTCTCTTTGGCAAGTATATGTTTCTTTTTGAAAGTCACATATTTATCCAGAAATCAATTCCTTTTTCCAAACACACCACCACACGACTTCCTCTATTCTCATTTACATCAGGATCTGCATATTTAAAAATATCGTCATATATTTCTGTGTCACTTATATTTGCCTTCAAATGTATCCACATGACCACCCTATCAAGTTGTGCAAAACCAGAAACAGCTATCTTATGTAGAATCTTTGGAGCCTGTGTATATTAGATGTCAGTTCCTTCCGCGTGCATTGAAAATGGACAGCAGCTAAACTGAATCTAACCCCCAACTAACCTAACTTACAAGCCATGTCCTTATCTACTTACTTAATAGGGGGGGGGGGGTGTGACCCCCTTTACACTGGTGTATTCTTAGTCAGCCCTCATCATACATACAGGTGGTCACTATCGTACATACACCCCAAATCTTTATTGTATATCCTCCTAATACTTTTTCTACCGCTATCCTTATTTTCAACTAGACATTTATGCTTTTATTTTCATTTAAGAGCCACAGGTTATGCCTATCGAAAGCCTTGTTATGAATCATGTTTCTTTGCCATTTAATTTCAAATCCTTTTAGGTCTTTTCAAGGAAGTTGGATTCAGTATATTTTTTTTTCTATTGATTATTTTTCTTAGCTTAGCTAGAGAGAATTGGTTTTAGAGAAGCTCTTCTGTACCCCAAAAAGTGAAAACTGGAAACATTATTTGGTACTGAAGCCTTTTTCGATCCGAAAATATCTATCAGTAGGGGAAATGTTCATTGCAGGAAGTCTTGGTATAATGTGAGAAGCCAGAAATGAAAAGACTATGTTAAAGGAGAAAATATATAGTACTGTATGAAAGGGCAATAAAAAAAGGAGTATATTTTGTTGATGAAAAATGAGAAATATAAAAGGACAATACCCATCCGAGTTCGAGGATGAAATTTCCCAAAATAGATAAAACAATATATTGTTGCACTATATGCTTTAGATGTCTTGTGATACTCTGCCATCAATTAAATATTTTCAAGGAGTGTCTAATGTGTGTTCAATCCTATTATGTATATACAGTGTAATTTTATCCATTCAGCAAATAGTTTATCTATTAGAACAACAGGATTGTAAGCAAATACCCACCTAATTCCAATTGATACTGGTCTAGCTTATGTTAATAATGACAACTAATTTTTTGCCAAAAGAAATCTAAAGTAATTATTTTTTATTGAAACTGTTTTGTTATAATATATAACTTCAATAAAACTAGGTAATTATTACATTGTTTGAGAACGTATCAGGAACTAAACAATTCATGCCCAGAGAAAGATGCCGATTTACATGGCAATTAGGATCATGTAAAGGTTAAGCTTATTTCTAAATGGCCGTAAAAGTTATGATAGTCAGTTTTGATATGTAAGTCAACAAAACCAAAGAAAAATAACTAAACCAATTTAGATTGGAGAAGATGAGTGTCAAATCTTTAAAGTAATTCTAATAGTTTAAGTATTGATTATCGTGAAAAAGTTGGAATAAGGAAAGGGTAAAAACTTGGTTTTCTGCTCTTCTAGATTGCTTAGATATTTACATGACCATTCGCCGATACTGGTTTCTAAAACGTTTCTTCAAGTCTTTTTATGGAAATAAAAACCCCGATTTCGTCCTCCACATGTTGCAAAATCTTATCGGAAATGCTCTCAGGCTGCGATGTGGTGACTTCGAGATCAATATTGAGCTCTTTGGAGGTTTTAGGATCGGATTTACAGGTTTAGGGGATGTTTAGTAGAGCGGAAACCGGAGGCAGAAGGAAAAGAGGATGAGAGAGGAATGAAGCAGAGCTGGTCAGAAAGGGAAAGGGGATTTGGGGATGGATCGAATGAAGATGGCATTGGGATTAGGTGTTGGAGGGATAACAAGTTTAATATCACAATCATTTTTGCCAATATTGGAGAAGGGGGTTGTTAGTGGCTTTGGGGTGATACCATGGGCAAGGTCCATATTTCGTCTTTTATACCGAATGTACTCGTTTTGGGGATCCTTAAAAAGGTTATTTTGATAATTTCACCATTTCCTGCAGTTACTGAGCTAGTAAACGTTAGCTATACAACTACTTGAACAGTGTTAGTATGGTTGATATCGGGGTACCTGAAGCCCCTTCTACACGAGGGGAAAATGCTCGACCCCTTCAAAAAACATAAAGAATCTGAAAATATCTGAGATAGACAGTGTTTCGTCTGCTATTAAAAATTGAATGGTGGATATATTGTATAATTAGGATTACAATATAAAATATCAGAACTAATTTTCACAATGATTGAATAGATGGTATAGATATTAGGAAAAAAAACGATTATGAAATAAAAATCAAAGCAAAAAGACGGACTTAATAGGTAAATAGATTTTATCACAAAGAAAAGACATAATTTGGTGATAGAATAAAATGAAAGGAGAGAAAAGTTGATAATATTAATGATTTCCAATGATGTAAATACCGATGGGGAGAAGATGCTCCAAAATAAATAGCATGTTTATTTGACAACGATAAAAGGAACAAAATAGAACTTATCAAAAAATACTATACCAAATTAAAGAAAGAAAGGAGGGTACAAAAGAAGAATGTGATTATAATAATAGCCACACCGTTGCAGATGAATCATTAAGAAGAAAGAAACTTGATGAAAATGCCAAATAAGGAATATGATTAAGAAATATTCTTATCAAACTGAACGAAATGATAAATTAGGAAATAAGAAACCCAATGAAAACAGGAAAATTATTAGAACTTTATTTTAGTAAACAACAGGGAAATATTTATGGTTGTAGTGGCCAATGTGGTTACGTCCCTGACTGGTGAATGGTAGACTGGGGTTCGAAGTCATTAGTTTCTTTGTTGCAGCAGCCTCACCATCCTTGTGAGCTAAGGATGTAGGGTTTGGGGGAGCCGATGGTTGTGGTGGCCGATGTAGTAACGTCCCTGACTGGTGAACGCTAGACTGGAGTTCGAACTCGATAGTTTTTTTTGTCGAAGCAACCTCACCATCCTTGTGAGCTAAGGATGTAGGGTTTGGGGGAGCCGATGGTTGTGGTGGCCGATGTAGTAACGTCCCTGACTGGTGAACGCTAGACTGGGGTTCGAACTCGATAGTTTTTTTTTGTCGAAGCAACCTCACCATCCTTGTGAGCTAAGGATGGAGGGTTTGGGGAAGACTATAGATCTATCTGTTGAGTCATCAGCAGCCATTTCCTTGTCCTCCTTGGTCCTAGCTTGGGTGGAGAGGGAGCCTGGGCGCTAACCATATGATATATGGTCAGTCTCTAGGGCATTGCCCTTCATAAGGTAATGTCACTGTCCTTTGCCTCTGCCATTCAAGAGAGTTGAACCTTTAAGAGTATGAAGTACATCGAGTTTTACAGTGTTTAGAGAGTGACAAGTGGCATTTCCCTTTTAGGATCTAATCGTGGCTTAGTCACTTGATATATTTAATTTTCTTTATGTCTGATTTATATCTATATTGGACTACAGTTTACCTTCTGAGATTTAAATCTTTTTCCCTTTTTGTTATATTTAGTCTATTTCATTCAGTAGAAGAATTTTTATTAAACAAACGTCTGATATAAAGTAATCATATTATGAGGATAAATCATAGATTAATTCAGTTATATTTTAAAAGAGCTAGTTGAATTGGTTCCCATTAAGAAGAAACACCTAGGAATCTTTCCATCAGAAATATGATCATAATCATCATACCCGTAATATTAGAACCAGGAAGTATCGCTTATAAATCATTTAAAATCTTAATAACAACATATCGTATTATTTCGAATCTATACTAGTTTCTATGAATCCATGTGAGGATGTTACTATCTGTAAGCGTATTTTTTTTTTTTTTTTTTTTTTTTTTTTTTTTTTTTTTTTTAGAAATCTTTTGTTGTAATATTTTCTCCATCATAACAATATTTTTCTGCTTGCATGTAATTCTATAAACCAGCATGTAATATGAAGTCTTTGTTCCTCTTACGATTGACTGTTGACTCCACTAGGTAATTGGGGTTATTCATATTGTCCTGTTATTTTGCCAACTTTCAGTTATGAGGCTGAATTAGTGAAGTGTAAGAGATGGGACATTTATTGATTAGGATTTGGCTCTGTATATATTAATGCATTTCACTGTTACTTTTGCATCAGATTTCTCGTAGGTCATATATATGATTATTTTTTTATTTACTTTTCTCTCTATTTGTACATCAAACTATGGCTCTATTCTCTGGTGGTTGAATCAGGAAACAAGGACTCATGACATGTCCTAGAGGTCATACATCCTTTTACGTTGAGTCTCTCTTCACCAACTTCCTCGTAAATGAAAGCATTGTGCTGATAATGAACAGGTCCTACTGGGACCGGGAGACGGCACCTTTCAACATCCTATGGGATGCCATCCGTTCGTTCCTTCAAATCTGTGCCAATAAGCCTCCTATCACCAACTCACTGGGCCCAGATGTTTCACCATTACGCCAGCCTTGTCATGGATTCTTCTTCAGGGGGTTTCTTTACAAACTTATACATGAGAATGGTGGAAGTAAAAATCTTTGCCAAAATTTATAAACCTTCAGTGCATGTCAAACGCCCTGACAGCAACCGTGAAAGCTGACTTTGCGCTGACTCTTGGAGATTTATGGCAGACATCCAAAGAATACAGCTGGTTGAGTTTTACTCACAAATACAGCTCTAGTGGACAGTCTGCCTCGCCTTGATGTTGTGTTAGAAATATCACATGATGTATAGGCTACTGTAGTATTTACCAAACATACGAACCCAGGTCTTTTCCTTGATGAAAACAGTCAGTGCCCTGTTAGATCGAAGACAATAACTATCAGGGCTCTCGTCAGGGTGACTATATCACACTGTTCCACATGGAAGACAAAAAACGACGAACTGGGCAGAGTTTGGCTGGTATTGGTTAACAATAAATATTCTATCACGTAAGTCTGCTAGTAGGTTAGGATACCCACCTTGCCTGGCTAGCTTATTAGCCAATTCCAGCTAAACTTACTGAAATGATATTAGATCTATCGTTCCGACACTTACCGCTGCACGTGATGTTGAAGAAACAGTTAGCGCGCCTGGTCCTAGCCAAGACTTCGAGCATGGATAGCCAATCAAGGGCAAAATGTGGCTCAAGAACAATAATGAAAATTATAATAGCAATATAGCTGAAAGGTAATAAGCATAATTGGTTTTATCTCTCAGATGCATTCAAACAGAAGCATTTAAATGGATATAAAATAGTAATCACTTATATATACTTTCTATATATAAGTTAATTTTTGTAGTTATGTAATGGAAACTACTAAGATAGATTTATATTTTGTCTCCAATACCAGCTTCGTAACATTAGCTCTATCACTTTTCATTACCTCGCTATTTTCACGTATAAACGTTGTCTCATATTTACGATCCATCAACATTTTTCTTATCTACAGTTATCCTTTACTTCGATTGTTCCTTTCATTATTACTCTGTTAGTGATTGTTATCACGTTTTACAAGCCAGGATCTGCATTCCCACAAAGGGCTCGCTTTCATTTCGCTTCTTTCTATAAGCTCCAAAGTCATCGACTTGAAACATTTTCTAATTCCTCTAATTCCATTAACTTGTTCTATAATATCTACTTAAATGCTACATTGCTATTGATATCACCCAATTACCTTGATGATTAACTTGGATGAGCTCATTCATCGGATAGCACATAATTTTCCTCTGTAGTGCTTATATCTGATGATAATTGGGTATTCGTAAAATGCTGATTTTTTTAAGAAGATTGATGCGAGATTTCACATTGGTATTTGATAAAATTACTAATTGGTTATTCGTTCAAGATTTTAAAACATAAAAAAAAGAAATGAAGGATGATTTTACAAAAGTATATTTTACATTATCCTGGAATAGTGATTTTTTCTATCACACTTTTCCATGTTCCAGTAAGTTTTTATTTTTCTCATTTATAGGTTTTTAGAGAATACTCCTTTTTTATAGTACTTGCAATTAGCTTAAGTTCTGAACCGTTACTTAAGTTCCTTTTATTATTTTTAAGTAAATCGTGTAATTTACTTGCCATTTTTTGTTCTCATATTCATTATAGTTCTTTTAGATAGAAGACTAACAAACATATACGCTTCTTGATAACTCCTGCTTATGGTAATCCATCACTTTTTATTTCTTTTGAATTTTCTCGCTGTATTTTGTATCGATTATCTTATGTTAGTAAAAATTTCGGATTTCCTTTATTTTTGAAATTGATTTTGTTTATGTTCTTAATTGCAAATAACATCGATTTCATTATCAAACCATTTTCTTGACGTCTTCCTCTTTCACAAGAATTCGACAATAATATCACTTGAAAAGAAAAAGTCATAAAGAAATTGGTACGTTCTTTTGCAATAAAACATTTTTTATCCACACGATACAAAATGGTTTAGCTTTGATATTTTAATTATATATATATATATATATATATATATATATATATATATATATATATATATATATATATATATATATATATATATATATATATATATATGCATATATATACACATACACACACACACACATATATATATATATATATATATATATATGCATATATATACACATACACACACACACACATATATATATATATATATATATATATATATATATATATATATATATATATATATATATATATATATATGTATATATATATATATTTATGTGTTTATATATGTATATATTTATATATGTATATATATATATATATATATATATATATATATATATATATATATATATATATATATATATATATATATATATATATATATATATACATAAATAAATATATACATATATACACACACACACACACACATATATATATATATATATATATATATATATATATATATATATATATATATATATATATATATATATATATATATATTTATATATGTGTTTGTGTGTATATATATGCATATATATATATATATATATATATATATATATATATATATATATATATATATATATATACATATATATATATGTATATATACATATATATATATCTATATATATATATATATATATATATATATATATATATATATATATATATATATATATATATATATATATATATATATATATATATATATTACTAGATATCGATATTGATATTTGCATAAACTTTGTCTCAATTTATTTCACGTGTTTTTTAGTTGCATGTAAGAGAAATGCTCTGTAAGTCAGTATATACAAGTGTCTCATATCATACTTTCTACTTTTTTGTCAGAATAAATTTTTCATCATATGAAGGCCTTTCGCCTAATCTTATATACATATATATATATATATATATATATATATATATATATATATATATATATATATATATATATATATATATATATATATATATATATATATATACATACATATATATATATGTATATATATATATATATATATATATATATATATATACATATATATATATATATATATATATTTTATCTGCATATATATACATATATATATATATATATATATATATATATATATATATATATATATATATATATATATATATATATATATATATATATTTTATCTGCATATATATACATATATATATACATATATATATATATATATATATATATATATATATATATATATATATATATATATATATATATATATATATATACATATATATATATATATATATATATATATATATATATATATATATATATATATATATATATATATATATATATATATATATATATATATATAATGTGTGTGCCAACGTGTGTGTGTTCTCCTTTATTCCGTTACTTATGCTGCCAGATTAGCGTCTAACTGTCGGTTCATGTGGTGTCGTTCTGTGAATGAATTTCCAGATACTTTCGCATAAAATATTTCTTCTTTTCATTATTTCTCTTCTTTTCCTAAAATCTCATTCAATCTAACTCTGCAATATAAGGAGCAATGTGCAACCTCATTTAATTTTTCACTTTTAGGTAAGCCCTTTTTCCTTTATTAATTATTCATTTGCTTTATAATGGTTCCGAAGTAGAAAAATATCTATTCATAACGGTGGTTTCTTCTCTGCTTTCTTCACCTGCACATTTATCACTGTGCATTATTCTTAAGAGTTGTTTTGCTTCTTGAATAAATTCTGCTAATTTCTGCACAATTACGCTACTGAGTGTACCACCAATGGCTCCAGATTTTAGATCGGATCTTGTATCCGTAATGTATTGTAATACACATACTATTGAAATTCCTATCACCGTCTACACATTTTCTTTTTTTTTTGGTTCCTCGCAATTTTCATTCATGAATTTTGAAATGTTTAAATATTTTCCCTCTTTTTCCAGCAAGAAATGAATTTTTTTTTTTTTTCATTTCCACTTCATTTCAATTCTCGACCAGGGAAAGTCGGCAATTTCCTGCTGGTCCCCCGGAATTCAAAAACCCTTTCATACACATCCACTTCCGGCAACTGTCTCAATATGATGATGACTTGGGTTCCTAAAACATCTTCATTACTCGCCTGAAATATTCCTTCACTAATGACTCTTCTAGTAATGGGTTTTACTTGTCTTATTATTTTTTATTTTATTTTTTTTTTTTGGTTACTCCTATTCTCTTCCCAAGCCTTTCCCAGTTCCTCACTTTTGGGGAATATGAATTAGGTGTGATGAATTCCAGAGATGTGGTAGGGGTTTATTGGCCATTTATAGTTTTAGGTAAAGCAAGGAGGAAGGACTAGACAAAAGCAATGAGAAACTGGGTAGTATATGAATTAGGACAAAGGATGAAAAGGGTAACATAGGTTTGACTGGAAGCCTTGAGTATGAATAACCTGCAAATGAAAACTGTTAAGATGATTAAAATAAAAAGTAAGCTGAATAATTAAAAAGGTATCGGAGTAGAGATTACACGTGTACCGGAGGGTGACTATGAAAACACTAAGTAAAATACTTTGATGAAAAAAAAAAAAATTCTTTTTAGATATTGATGAGAGCTAGCAATATCTTCTCAACAAATAGACAGTAATTAAAAGTTCGGTATAAATAGAGAGTTAATATTTTTATCGGACTTGCATCACTCCCACGAACCTAGCAGCCGCTTCAATCAGTATATTAAAACGAACAAAGAATCCTTCAACTTTATTAGCCATTGAAGATTTTCACGAAAATTTTATATTAAGGTTTCACAATAAAGTACTTCTAGGTAAACGTATAAACGCCATATTCTTGGAAAAGAGAGTTGAAGTAAATCTTAAAATGGAGTTTATAGACTCTGATCCATAATCTTGAAGAAGAGGTTTTCCGTTTTTAGTAATATCGATAAGATTGTTACTTAAGATTACTCTCTATTATCATATTTTTACTTAACATTTGCGTTACCTAAAATCTGCATTCATGGTGGAATGTAGACTAAGTAAACAAGTATTATGAGGGAGGGTCTGAAGATGGATAGATATGGGAAAAGATAATTAATAGGACCGATAATCTTCCAGATATATTGCTGAGAGAATACATGATTATATGTATTCATATATTGGTATAAACAAAATGATAATCCAGAGTTAGAGGAAAAACTACATTAGCAAAAAAAAAAAAAAAAAAAAAAAAAAAATATTGGGATGTATCAATGGACAGCAATTGCTAAGACTATAAATTTAGAACTAATGAATCGAGAGAATGAGATTATTTTACTAGAAAATAAATATGGTCATTGCTTAAATTAGTCAGTAGATTTGTTGGGAAGCTCAGTAGAAAGAAACGGAGTTCTGTATAGGAAGACACAAGACGCTAAAACTAGAAACATATATTTGCATGTTTCTTCTGAATAAATGCATTGGTCTGAAATACTGGCTTGTTTTCCTCAAAGGAAAACCTCTGACTCGGGTTGTGTAAGTTACATAATGTTAGATGTATATATGTTTTTCTAAAGCTAGTCTAAATTATATATCGTATTTTTACGAACCAATTGTTTGTATTGGATATAAGTCGACTACAACCATGACATTACTGAAGAAAACTGTAATAACTACATCGTAAATTGTAATTTTTCATTTTCATCTGAATACTTTATAATGATTTATTTACAAAGGTTCCTAATGTAACAATCATATAGATGCCCAAAGGCCATGTCATGAATAGGCGGGTAATAGTTTTCTCATAACAGTAACGGTATACAAGCAACGACAAAGGTAGAGGAACCACTAATTCAATTATCGGAGAAAAAGATCAAATTCATTTACCGAGTTAAGAAAATCTGAGGTTACCTCTTACCTTCTGATTCCTCTTGCACTTGGGCCAACAGATTTTCTGGAAGGAATAAACTGTCTTCACGAAGTGATAAGAAAATACAATTGGAGGCAGATATGGGTCACTTAGTTGTCTGTGGTTATAACGATGTAAAAGAGAGGAATACGGTAACAAATGAGTGTGGATACAGACGAGAAATACATTAGCGAGAAAGTAAAGAAGTTTATTTTATAAAAAGTAATATTCTCCATATCATAAACGAAAAACAATTGGTAAAGAGTAAATGACATTAACAATAGCCACAAGGTAACAACTACAAGTCATGTGTAAAAAAATGAGTAAATAAGGATTGGGTTAGAAAACGCATGCCATAAAGCATACAATATTGCGAGGGGAAGTGCAAATGTACCATCCAAACATAACAAACTGTTTTGATGTTATTAGGAACTTTCAGTTATCTTATTGTTGGCAGGTGTATGGAAAGGAGAGAATGTGTAAAGAATAGGCCAGACTATTCTGTGTATGTATAGGCAAAGGAAAAATGAGCAGTAACTCGGTAGTAACTTAACGGGCTAATTAAGATTTACTATTTCATATAATATGCTATTTATTTGTTACTTTTTTTAATTGTGGCATATTAAAATGTTTATTTTACCTTAAGGAGGCTTTCTATAAGTCAATGAAAATGCTTTCTAATTTAGTTGAAAAGTTATTCTATTTAGTTGCCAAGATGGCTGAAATCAAAATACATATTACATGATATGCTCACTACAATATTTGTTCATTCCATTTATAATAAGGTAATTGTTTAACCAATAAACCCAACTCCAGGAAATAACCATTAGCTGCTGGGTATTCTTTTCATATACTTTCTGTTATATTTCCAGCCTGCACACTTTAATGCAAGGAATTGGCTGGAGACATTGAAACTCTGCGAGAAAATGGAGGGAAGCGTATTAATATTGCTAAAAAGCTACTGAATGAGACAAATAAGATGAACAATGGTCAACCGGTTCACCAATAGTGCAGGTAAAAGGATTAAAATTCCCATTATTTAAGACAAGCGCAGAATCAATCTCCAAAACTTATGAAAACATCCAGAGCAAACCTGCGCTTAGGTCACCAAAGTATATTGTACATTCTCCTTCAAAACTCTGTTATGTGTATTTGATTTAATGCGAGTAAGAGTTGCCAAGAAGTATTTCCAGTCACTACAATCAGTTCTAAAAGCACTATTTTGAAAAGATTCTTGATGAATAAGCTGCAATCGTTCAACATAGACTTTTTGGTTTTCTCGATTTACCTGCAGCTGATGATGTGTATATATATACATACATACATACATACATACATACATATATATATATATATATATATATATATATATATATATATATATATATATATATATATATATATATATATATATATATATATGTATGCATATATATATATATATATGTATATATATATATATATATACACACACACACACACACACACACACATATATATATATATATATATATATATATATATATATATATATATATATATATATATTGGACCTGGAAACAAATTTGACATAAGTTTTCATCTGATACCTCACTAAATGGGAAAATAAGTTATTCTGGATGACCACCACATGAAGACAGATCTATGGCCATTCAGAAAGTTTGTAGATTCTACAAAAGCTGATGATCAAATGACTATTGACAAATTTTACCAAAAGATGTACGATATACTTCGAGATTCTATAACTACTCCATAAAGTGCAAAACATATGGAATCTAGACATCCTGATCACATTGATGAAAGTTTAATAATCAAAGGTATCAAAGATAAAACCAATGTGGTTATACTAAAGTAAACTGCTGAACATATTTTGTATGAGTTTCATGTTAAGTAGTAGGAAGGTCCACTGAAAGGAAAATATTTCAATTAGTACTGCTATTAACTCACCAAAAAAGTCTCAAACACACGAAATACACGTAAGAGGTAAATGATTTCTTCATTGACTGCAACACGTCAAAAGACGATTGTGTTGAGTTCCTGCCAGAATTTTTGTTGTTCTTTCTTCTTGGGAAGAGGAAAAGTGAAAAGTCTATCAATCTCAATAATACCATTCGGAAGAGGATGTGAGAAAGTTTTAGTTAATGATAAATATATAAAATCAAAATGGATAGTATTTGAGGAGGTGCAGCTATTCTGCAATTTTGGAATGCTGCAATGCTTAGATTTTCTGTATTAGCAATGCATATAGAAGTATAAACTAATTAGATTTAATTATTTCAAAATTAGTTTCCGTTTTACCCTCTTTTTGAGGTACATTTATTCAAATGTAGAGAATTAAGGCTGATTTGGATAGAATACTCATCTTCAGACTGATACCGTAAAATATACCTTCAATATGCCTTTCCAACCTTGCAAATTTTGATCGAAAGATAAGTTGAAAAAAAAGAAGGTGCAGGACCAAGGACAGAAACATAACTATGTTCTTTATTATGAATGACGATTCATTAAGAAAAGAAATAAATCACCGAAACCACAATAAAAGGAAAAGCCAATAAAATCTTACAAAAAAATAAAATAGGTTTGAAACTATGCGAAAACCAAATATACATTAAGATAAATATTGTAAGCT
>NC_090731.1:127997250-128012250 GCF_036898095.1 Palaemon carinicauda
TTTGGGAGTTGCCATATGCAGATGATTTGATGCTAATTGCTGAAAATTTGGAAGGATTACAGAGAATGTTTGTAGAATGGCAGAAGACTGTCGAGAGAGGTGGTTTAAGGTTAAATGTATATGAGACTGATGTTATATTGAGCAGTAAGGTAGGTAGGGACACAATAGCCGTACATAAAAGTAGAAGGTCAGTTATTAAACAGATGAAAGGATTCCCACAATTTTCGGAGGTAGCCAAAAAAAAAAAAAAAATAAATAAAAATAAAATAAAAAAAAATAAGAGAAAAAAATAAAAAGGAAGGTTTCTCCTCTTCGTTCTTCCCTGCCTGACGAGGGACTCAGCCGAGTTTGGTTGTTACTGCTAGGGTGTCAAAGCCCACCAACTCCAGTTATCCCCCACATATGAAGCTTCCTATGCTGACTGCCCTACTGCCATTACCTCAGCGGTCACCAAGGGGACCAAAAGAAGCAGCAGGACCTATCTGAACTGTGTCCTAATCACTCGCTATTTCTAGCACGCGTTTTTGCCTCTCATATCTATCAACCTATCTTCTAGGGCTATCTTCACTCCACCCATCCACACAAACCTTGGCCTTACTCGTACTTTTTCCACCAACGCTTGCATTCACTAACTTCAGCAAAAGGCCATTTTTTATTCTCTCTACAAAGCTAAGCCACCTCAATACATTTATATCCACTCTAACTGCTAATTCCCCCGTTCTCAAACACACTACTTCGTCCCTATTCCTATCCAGTCAAGATACACTAGCCATACTCCTTATACACTTCATCTCAAACACATTAAATATTATCAATTTGTTACTTTCATTCTCCACAACTTTGATAAATACATCACAATTGGTACAATTACTTTATTATACAAAACTCTTCTCTCATTTGTTCCTAACCCTCTAATATTTACCACTCACTGCCCCAAACACTTAACATCCGCCATTTACTCTCTGACATACATCTGTTTCCAATCCACCACTTGCAGCAACAACAGATCTCAAGTACTCAAACTGAAATTCAGAAGAGGATAAAAGTATCTTTGAGGTGCGTATTTGTTTCCAAAAAGCTATAATGATAGTCTGTATGTTCATGTCTCTTAACCCTAGAATAATCTTTAATGAAACTGAATAATCCAGCGAAAGAAAGACACCTTAAGTTAGCCACCTTTGGTCACATTTCCTTAAAATACCATACAAACTTTTGAGTAATATTACCATCAGCCAAGCAAACAAATTAAGCAACAAACACTGGACATACAAACACATATAAAGGAATAGCCTCCTTAATATTTATAGAAGGCAGAAGAGATATCACAGAGCAGGGATTCAAATATTGTTTCATGAAGTTATTATGAATTTATAGTAAGATGTCTTACATACACAAACAGAACGTTGGAATAACATTTCATTCCTTCTATTAACTAAAAGAAATTTTTTTTGCCTCCCAAAATAAGAAAAAAAAATAAGATTTTTCCGTACTTTTTCGCTTTTGCAACACGTGAAATTTAATTTCTACTATCTACTGCCAATTTCTTTTTTCTTTTACATTGTATTTAAGATGTATAAATTATCAATGACATGTTCTCCTATAATCCATTCTTTCAGGCTGAGTGTTTATGAGGGACTTTCCATAAAAGAATGAAAACTATACTATTCTCTACATCATAAAAGCGAAAAATCCATTTAATTCTATTAGCATAAAGCTTTTATGTATAGAGTCAAGTGTGCGTACGTGTGTTGGTCAGTGGGTGTAAATTATGCATTTGTATGCAAATTGAAATGACCATATTTATATTTGGTATTGTTTATTCAGGAAAGGGCTTGGTTTTAGCACTAAACAGAAAAATTCTTTTAGCGTTATAAACCCTACACAAAAGGAATAGTTATAAAAAAAAAAAACTGGGGATAATGGAGTAATGTTTGTATTGGGAATTATACAAAAAATCAATAATGCTCTCAAAATTTATGTAAATGTTCAGAACAAAACGTTACTAGAGGTATCTCTATTTTTTTCCGAATAAAGGTAAAATAATTGTAACATAACTTGCATAGAAGGATTAGTGAGTTTTGTTTAATTAAATACCTACCCCTAGCTAAAATAAAACAAACAAATTAAAGCAAAACAAAATACTACAGGCGAAGAGGAAAACTTGAATGGAAGGTAGGAGAAGAAGAAATTAGAGTGAAACTTTTAAGGGTGAGAAGAAAGCCCGGAAAGAAAAGTGACTGGACGGAAAACATCATAAGGATTTTCGAAGAGATGATCTTTGAAAGATTTGATCAGAAATCTTTTCACAGATCTGCCAATTAAGTGAAAAAGTATCCTAAATTCAATAAAGTATTTTCATTGAAGACAAAGGATAAAGAATAAAGGGCCACTTGCTGATGAATGATTAAACATATTCCAAATTCAATAATTTATGAGCTTTAGGATTTATATAGGGCACATGTCATGATAAAATCAAATATCTGGTAAAAGGATAATTGATCAATATATCTGAAATAAATCTTATGATTTAAAACCTTTATAACATATATATATGACAATACTGAAAAATAAAACAAAAGTGAATGTTGATATTTGAGATGAAAAGATCTAAAGATAATTCAGAAAGAGGGTTTTATCAGCAGTAAACTCTAGAGCCCAAAAGGATGACATAAAGCGAATGCAAAGTACAAATGTTAAGAGAAACTTCTTGGATGGATGTATGTGAAAAAGGTTTCAGAGAGAGAGAGAGAGAGAGAGAGAGAGAGAGAGAGAGAGAGAGAGAGAGAGAGAGAGAGAGAGAGAGATTCTTATCCTTATCTTCATACAGTCATTCTTATTCTAGGATTTAGATTTTGAAGTGAAAGATAATTGATGAAGCAAATGGAAATATGTACTGAGCCAGAGAGATAGGTTGAAATTAGTTTTAAAACATTCTATGGGGAGGAAAATCATTAGTTAATAAAATTATTAAAGAAAAAGAAAAATGAACACTGAATAAAACTACTCTAAAAAGAAAACGAAAGAACATTTTCATTTATGAGATGAAATCTCTAAGGTATAAACGCCTGAAAAGATTGTTAAACCCTGCATGGTTTGTGGTTATATAGGCAAATAACTACCCATTTGTTAGCTAAAAAAGTCGATAAACTATTTTGATGATCATAAAGATAACACAAAGAGAAGTAAATGTAAGACAAATTAATATAAATCTTCATAAGAAATATGATTTTCCAGAGTAATATAATAATTATAATGAAAGATATGCTTGAAATTACATAAATATGAGTTATCAGAACTATAAGTAAAGAAGTTTTAAGTTTATAGGATTGCATATTAATAAGATTCAAAAGAAAGTGATGACAATTTCAAAATAAGATGAAAATCCATTAAGCACATTAGCGGAATCTGTACAATCTAGATTTTATGGGACAAGATATAATTGAAGGAGAAAAAAAATATTTTAAATCTTTTATTGGTGTTCAAAGAAACAGGGGAAATGAAATGAATCCTACTGATGTTTACTCTTAATTAATGAACGTGGAATAATTTAATAAGAAGCAAAGAGATCAATTATTATTTGCTTTACAGCATACATGACCTCGTGCAGAGGGTAGATATCAAATCTGCTTCAAAATAAGGAATGAATTTGTTGAGGTAAATAATTGCAAAGTCTAATGCTTTATCAAATATGAATACTGTACGGTTCCTGCCCTCTTTATTATTTTTATTTGCCTTTTCACTCATATCCCATTCATCCTTTCTGTTAAGAGTGGAATGCAGGAGAAACAAATTCTCTATAGTATATAGTATATACTCAACCAATAAGAGTTTTGTAAGAGATTTTGATAATTATCTTGATGTGTTTTATTACCCCCCCATCTCTCTCTCTCTCTCTCTCTCTCTCTCTCTCTCTCTCTCTCTCTCTCTCTCTCTCTCTCTCTCTCTCTCTCATATTTCCAGATTCATATGACGCATTTTCTCTAACCCATGCAAATGTGAAGGAAGCCATCGTAACTCAGGTACCGCTCTGATAAGACATATATGGCTGCCATAGATTCACTCATTATTATGGCCATCCAGCTCCACTTGCTGACTAAGCCACAAAAGCTCGAGCGTCAAACTATGATAAATGAAGAAGGAAAAAAAAAAAAAAAAAAACGAATGCAGAGGCAAGAAAAGTAAACAGATTTGAATAAGAAGAGCAAGGGAATGCACATACATACAAAAAGGATATTCAAATCATATCAAATCATAGACTTTATATATGAATATCATTCGACTGCATTTTCACGTGGTTCAACGGAAACAATGTAAGTTAAAAATGCAGTAATGCATGTAAGAAAACACGTACACGCAGACACTCATACACAAGAACATATATATATATATATATATATATATATATATATATATATATATATATATATATATATATATATATATATATATATAATATATATATATATATATATATAGAGAGAGAGAGAGAGAGAGAGAGAGAGAGAGAGAGAGAGAGAGAGAGAGAGAGAGAGAGAGAGAGAGAGAGATTGGTGAAACAAAACTCAGCGCCCAATTTTGAAAGTTTCCAGAACCTGGTTTGATATATATAAATATTTAACTACAGTGATATTCCCAGAGAATTTTACCTTAAGGTATCCAGAATTCTAACTCTTGGAGCGAATATCCCTAAATAATCTCACAGGGATATCGCATAATATCAGAGGACGTATTCTTGATACGTCATATAGCTATCTTCACCCCGAACAGTATTAACACTTTGAAGGGTTACAGTGAAAAGAATCTGAAACGAGAATGAAAAGAGAGCCGCTCATAAGGCATCTCTCCTATTCCGTTTCCAGTGTGTATCTGATGAAAGCGGTAGCGCCCTCTTTATCCATTTTCGTGTAGCTCTACTACTCAGTGTTTTCCCTTGTGTTCTCTTGTTATTTTGGATTTTATTCAACTTTTTGATGACTTCTCCGGCCTCTTCTGCCTCCAGAAAGTTGAGTATTATCTTTACTCTGTATAAATGTAAGCTCTTGTTGTTTTGAATTAAATCAAAAGTGATATTAACGTAAACAAGAGCTGTTGCCTACCGGAGGAATCCTGGATGCTATCGCTCGCTATTTATGGGTCATTTAGTTAGCTAGAGCGACGTTCCCGGTTTGTTATGCTTTAATAATGTAGCTACTTAGCTCCTCTAGGAATGCTTATATAATGCTGTTAGTTTTTAGTTCGGTGATTTAGGTAACCGATCTTGCCCTTTGCGAGGCTTAGTAGCCTAGGCGTCTGGCCCTAGTACTTTCATGCATGGTATATGTTTTTCCGAGTGTTATATAGTTGAAGCTATAGGGAAATATTCTATACATGTAAGTTATTGTTGAATGTTCTTTCCAGGATTGTATACGAGCGAGTTTCGGTAAATTAGGTAATCAATTCTCACCGCACCTAGGCTAGTAACCTAGGTACAGTAGTATACTTTCGCACATTCCCGATTGTTCTTTTCTCCTCCGGAGGCTAAGTTTAATCCCTCTCTCCCTCTGAGTAAGCCTTACGCTTAATCCTAGCGGTTCTATCTGTATAATAAATCAGGTATAACTATATTAGGATATGTCTGTCCTGACCTGAGTGACTGTTTTTTGGGGGTTAGGGCAGAACACCAGAGTTTCTAGTCTGTGGTCTGCTTCTTCCTAGCATAGAGAATGACTCTCCTTTGCTAGGTTAGGGGCAGATACAAGAAGCTTTGCTTCCTTTGTCCACGTCTGAAGGATTCTATATGAGATGATTCCTTCCTCTAGTGGTCTAGCAGACTGTCCTGTGTAGGTTTTCTCGGGCTGGAGAATGAGTTTTCTCCATTGCCCGGCGGAATAACTTCACCTAACTTTGTTCTGGTTGGAAGGATGATAGCAAGTATTGCCAGTCTTCCTCCCTAATAGACAACTCTACGTTAGGATGAGCTTCCCTAACTGCTGAGTGCGTTTCTTGCTAAAACGAAGTGTATAGGACCCTAGTTTAGGTTAGGATGGAGGACCGGCTTAGCTTTCTGCCGGCTGGCAGTTACGTGTCGGCCGGCAGAGACCCCTTATTCTAACCAGAGTGAACTCCAGACCTCCCTTGGTCTCCCTTCCATGTCTGCCGGTAGAGTCCGGCAGGCTATGGATTGTTTGGAAGCCTGAATGCTACCTTCTCCCCTTCCATAAGTTCACTCTTTTTGGATGGAAGGTTGTATGGCAATGCCACCTTATAACCTTACATCCATACTGTTTCTCTTACTAGTGTTTTGTACCCCTACCCCGGCTGCTGTTAGTTGGAAGTTCTCTGATTCTTAGCCATTGTCGGCAGACATGGGTATTGCTACCTTTGCCTGCCGGCAGTGGAAACACAGCCCGAAATCTGCTGGCCACTACGATTAGTGGCCGGCAGCCGGATGTTAGTGTTTTCAGCAATGATTGCCGGCCGGCACACAATTGCGAACTAGTGACCTGCCAACTATTAGTTAAAGGTAGTATATCTTTGAACTATAGGGGGGTAAATGACGGCCGGCACGTGCCGGCTCGTGCTGGGCGTCATAGCAGCATGCGATGTACAGTAGTTTCTATATTTGTAGTGTAGTACACACTGCCTTAATAAACTACAGTAAAGAGTTTGTTGTAACAATAAAGTTCTTCCAACATACTTAATGTTATCTTGTACAGCCTTTTGTTGAGACCGTACAATATATAGAAAGTGAGTTCTTTCTGTATTCATTCTAATCCCTTATATTAAAACTTTATTTCTAGGTGTGAGCTACACCTTAAATTTCCGTTTAGGAAATTACATAAGGTATTCTAGAATAGAATTTTGGGAGGTTACAGCAATTGGCTTGGCAGGAAATACAAGTACGAGTATATGCTTTTCCTTCTTTCTTTTATAGCTTTACTGTGTAAGCTACATGTTTCAATATAAGTGAAAAGCCTTCACTTGATACTCATGGATTTTTCTTCTCTTTACAGGAGGACCATCCGAAGCGAGGGAGTGTGTTCTGTAATGTACGCAGTAAGAACTTCTGTGGACATCAACTTTGCAGTAGGCACGCACCATTTGCAGCCTCCAAAGGTGATCTTCACTATTGGGACCCCTAGGTTTGTACAGTTTGTTCTAACCTGATTACTGAGGCATTTACGACCCTAAGTTGACGGAGTCAAGGGATGCTGCCAGGGAAATGTTTCGATCCTGGGTGAGGGGTTTTCAGAAAACACCTTAGGTCCCTACCTTCCAAATGAGAAGATGAGGGCCTGCCTTTTCCCTAAAGCATCGGCTGATGCAGTCATTCCTCAACCTCAGGTGGAGATACCAACTGCCCAGAATCCGGTAGATTCTGAAGTCTCGGCCGCCTTTCAAAACATCCAATTTTACGATAAGATGTCGGAGGTGTTGGATTCTACAGAGAAAGACCTTCTAGGAGAAGGTCAGGAGGAGGAGCTGTCCCAGGCTCCTCAAGTAGAAGAGGAAGAAATCGACAAGGTGTCGGTTACATCGGTTCTGGACCCAGAACCTGTTCCCTCTACATCGTCTTCTATCCCAGATGAACTGGGAGGGACTCTTTCTTCTATTGTTGAGATGATCCAACAAATTCAAAGAAAGAATGATGAGAAGGAAGCTGCAATGAAACTGGAGATACGAAGACTTACAGCATCACGTGGGCCCCAGAAGCGACTCAACGTGAAGGATCTTCCTTTGTGTTCGGACACCAATCCTTGGAGGTATGCCGAACACATGCCATTGACAACCGGGAAGATCGTGATATCAGAAAAGTTGGGAGCAATTTCTTTGGAAGAAGTGAAATTTTTGCCCAACAAAGATTCTTATCCGGACTGCTATATCCGTTTTAGGAAGGAGCCAGTCTCAAAGGAGGAGACTGAGCCGAAGGAGGTCATTCTTCTTGACCATAGTAAAGCACAGGCATTACTAGCGGGCTCCATGAAAGAGAGGGGCTTCACGAACTCAAAGGTGCCAGCCTTGAGTAAGTAGCTTCCCTCCTTTGTGGCCTCTCCAATCAGAGCCTTTCCCTTTATGGAAAAGGGATATAAGGCAGCCTTAAAGGCGGTGGAGGCAGGGAAACCATGCCCCTCCTTGGAGGAGTGCAAGCCATTATCTCTGACCTTGCCCTTGGACCAAGAAGACTGGAAGGACGTCCACATTACCTTCTCAGTTGGGAAGCTGGAAGCTGATATTGCTGAACGTCAGTTTGGTGAGGAACTTCCAAAACTGTCGGATGTTCTCTTGCGCAGAGAGCAAGAGACAAAGGAAAGACTTGCGGCATCGATGTCGTTACAAACGACATTAGAAAAGATGGCAAGTGACCCCAAGAACCAGGACATGTTCATGGTAGTTGCCAAAACCCTTCTGGCTACAGTAACAAAGGATCTCTATAGCTTTATTAAAGCTAGGAGAACCTGTGGTGAGGCACGAACCGAGGAGACTGATATCCTCTCGTATCTGGGGTAAAGACCTCTTTCCCAATGAAGTGGTCAAAGAGGTAGTAGACAAGGGCGTCACAGAGAATAGGAACCTTTTCAAAAAGGGGGGCTTAGATCTTAAGAGAAAGTTCTCTCCAGATGAGGGTCCCCAACACAAGAAGATAAAAAGGCGTGGGCCATCCTCTCGGCCAGCTAAACCCTACCGTTTGCAACAACAACAACTTCCTGTGACCGCGATGCCTCAGATAGTGGCACACCCTCCAACCACGTACCAGCTGGTACCTCAACAAGTGGCGACACAGTCGCCAGTTTTTAACCCAGCCTTCGAAAGGCAGACTTCTTCTTTTCGTTCGAAACCTAGAGGAACAGCCAGAGGTTCTTCTAGACGCCCTTCAAGAGGAAGGGGATTCAAGGGAGGATTTGGTCAAGGAGGCAAGGCCTCAGGTCCACAACAGCAGAAGTGAGATACTTCCAGTAGGAGGGAGACTACAGCTATTTAGGGATCGCTGGATCTTCGATCCCTGGGCCCACAGCCTAATAAAGAATGGACTAGGTTGGAGCTGGAGCAGTCCTCAACCTCAATTTCCTCAATTCTTCCAACACTCAACCCCCGTTCTGGAAGAGTATGTCCGAGAGCTCTTAGACAAAAGAGTAATCCGGAAAGTTGAGTTCATCAAATTCCAAGGAAGGCTGTTTTGTGTTCCTAAAAAGGACTCAAAAAAACTCAGAGTCATTCTAGACTTGTCACCACTCAACAAGTTCATAGTGAACTACAAGTTCAGAATGCTCACACTTCAACACATAAGGACCTTACTGCCCAAAAGGGCATATGCTGTTTCTATAGACTTGTCTGACGCTTATTGGCACGTTCCAATTAATCTTCACCTCTCCTCCTACTTAGGCTTCAAGTAACATAGAAAACTTTACGCCTTCAGAGCCATGCATTTCGGGCTAAACATAGCCCCAAGGATTTTCACGAAGCTCGCGAACGCAGCCGTCCATCAATTATACCTAAAGGAGGTCCAAGTAGTAGCCTACTTGGACGACTGGCTGGTGTGGGCCGTATCCAGGACAGAATACATGCAAGCTTCTAAGATAGTGATCCAGTTCCTGGAACATCTGGGATTCAAGATCAACATCAAAATGTCTCGACTTTCTCCAGCTCAAAAATTTCAGTGGTTGGGAATCCACTGGAATTTGGAGTCACATCGACTTTCCATTCCTGGGAAGAAGAGGAAAGAAATAGCAGGGTCTGTCAAGAGACTATTGAAATCCAAACAGATATCAAGACACGAACAGGAGAGAGTGCTGGGCTCTCTACAGTTTGCTTCGATAACACACCCATTGCTAGGAGCACAGCTAAAGGATGCAACAGGAGTCTGGAGAAAATATGCATCAAACGGGCGAAGAGATCTAATAAGACCTCTACCGACTCGATTGCAAACGCTTCTCAAGCCCTGGTCCAATGCTAAGCAGTAGAAGAGATCAATACTTCTTCAACCTCCTCCCCCGTCAGTAACTATCCACACAGACGCCTCAAAGGAAGGCTGGGGAGGTCACTCTCATCAAAAGAGAGTCCAAGGAGCTTGGTCCAATCTTTTCAATTCATTTCACATCAACTTTCTAGAAGCCATGGCAGTACTTCTGATACTAAAGAAAGTATCTCCTCGCCACTCGACCCACATAAGACTCGTTCTAGACAGTGAGGTGATAATGAGATGCCTGAATCAACAAGGGTCGAGGTCACCTCAAATCAACCAAGTGATGTTGGCCATATTCCGTTTGGCGGAATGGAAGAAATGGCACCTGTCAGCAGTTCACATTCAAGGGTTCCGCAATGTGACAGCGGACGCTCTATCCAGGTTTACACCTATAGAGTCAGAATGGTCCCTTGACGCAGGATCGTTCTCCTTCATCTCGAGCCAAGTCCCAGAGCTGCAGATAGACCTCTTTGCGAGGAAAGACAACAAGAAAATAGATTGTTACGTGTCCTCATACGAGGATCCGCTAGCGGCGGCTGTGGACGCTATGTCCCTAGACTGGAGCAGATGGTCCAATATCTATCTGTCCCCTCCGTACAACCTTCTTTTGAAGGTTCTCGATAAGCTGAGATCCTTCAAAGGGAAAGCAGCAATAGTGGCCCACAAGTGGCCAAATAGCGTGTGGTTCCCTCTGGCATTGGAGCTACGATTAAAATTCATACCGCTACCGGATCCATCCCTGTCTCAGCGAGTACAGAAGTCGAATGTCTTCGCTTCATCACAGGAAACACGGAACCTTCATCTCGTGATTTTCTCTCCATAACGATGAGAAAAAGATTCGTTGTTAAAAGTCAGTTCAGACTTTTAGAGGAAACCAGAAGACATTATGAGGCTTCAGGGAAGAAGCAGATATCCTTTGTTAAGGCGAAGAAACCAAAAGAAATCTGGAGAGATTCCTATTCATCATTCTTCATTCACCTTCATGAGCAAGGTTTAGAAGCCAACACAATTCTATTGTTCAATCCTGCTTTGACAAGTCAGATACCATATACCTTACAGGTCGACCTTTCTAACGACGTTCTTAATGAACTACAAAGGCCAATGCTGGGCTTAGCCCTTCAACGCCTCCAAAGACCCTTTGCATGGTCATTAGATATGATTCTTCATTGTGTATAAATAATGAACAATGAAGAATGCGCTTAGAAGGTTTTGAATTTAAGTCTTATTTCTGTTTTACTCACTTTCGGGCCCAGAGTTAGTGAAATAGTGGCACTCTCTAGAGAGGAAGCCCACGTCCAGTTCTTGGAGGGAGAAGTGAATCTATTTCTAGACCCAACGTTTCTTACCAGGAACAAGCTACCCACCAACAGGTGGGGTCCCTAGAGAATCTGCCCTCTGAAGGAAGATGCATGTCTATGTCCCGTGGAATGCCTAAAGGACTACCTTCATAGAACTTCATACTTTATGGGTGAACAGCTGTTCAGAAGAGAAACCCTGGGTTCAAAGTTATCTATAACTAAGGGCAAAACTCACCCGTGTTATTCGCAGAACGGATCTAGACAGTACACCCGTTAGTCATGATCCGAGGAGAGTTGCCTTTTCCATAAAATTTCTTTAATTATATGGACTTTGAACATCCTTGTTTGTACACCGGATGGTAGTACTCCAAGGTTTTCTTTATGCACTATGCGAAGCAATTGGAGAAACTTAAGGGGTCTGTGGTAGCAGTAGGTAGAATTCTTTAACCATCTGTTTTTAGTCTCCGAGGAACAGTGTAATTAATTTGGTACGAGGGTGCGTGTGTAGTCACTGTATGTTACTACACACTGAGCGATAGGCCACGAAATTGTCCTTACGAACTGTTTCATTGACGTCGGTGAACTTGTGCCAAGCGTTTCTTACACTAGTGTAAATAAACAGTATACAGACTCTATCATTTAATAATTCAATTGAAGTGGCAAATCTGTTTCCTAGTACACGAAACAATATTTTCTGTTGACTGTTTTTCTTTATGCGTTAACGCATATCATCCATATTTTATAAATTTTATGAATGTAGATCTGATATGTACGTTTATTAAATTTTAATAAACTAGTTCATAGTGAACCCTGCGTCTTATTTGCCCACACTCATTTTATTAGAAATGTACTGAGCATTAATATTAAAATATGGATATTTTTATCATGGTATGTCTTTTAAGATTGTTTCCTGATTCATGCAAAAGTCCACTCACTTTAACCCTTCCTTGGGGAGGGTTGACGTGGTACCCTAATGGGATAGTGGCAGAGAGGCAAAATTTGTTCTTATGCGGATACAACCGTTATCCAATAGTTAATAAGAGTAGTCACATTGAGAAGGTGTCACAAATTCATACTGACATTGGTGACTCTTATACAAACTTTGCCTTATAATGTATAGGCGAGACCACTATACAAGCTTGTCATTTTGTCATCCATCGTTATTATGTACTCCTCGAGACTTTTTCCAGAGTCTAGTACGACTCTTCCCTGTAGGGGGTAGGAAGCATTAACATAGTTCATGCTTAGATGAAATGATGTATGACGGTAACATTGTAGGTCTCTAGGTCTAGACGGACCAGGAAAATACTTTCTTTGAGAGTATGGCACCGACTGAGAATCCACAGATACAGTAATGCTCTGGTAAACTTCCATCAGGACGACAAGGCCTGAGCCCCAAAGACGGATTTTGAGGGAAGCGAAAAATCTATTTTTGGGTGAGGTAGCCATGTCGTCCTGACGGACTCGCCCTTCCTTTTATTGTAAAAGGGCTTATTGACCCCTCCCTATAATACAGTATCTGTAGCACCTCGTATATCGCTACTAGGTATAAAGAGGGTGCTACCGCCTTCATCAGATACACACTGGAAACGGAATAGGAGAGATGCCTTATGAGCGGCTCTTTTCACTCTCGTTTCAGATTCTTGTCACTGTAACCCTTCAAAGTGTTAATACTGTTCGGGGTGAAGATAGCTATATGACGTATCAAGAATACGTCCTCTAATATTATGCGATATCCCTGTGAGATTATTTAGGGATATTCGCTCCAAGATTATTAATTCTGGATACCTTAAGGTAAAATTCTCTGGGAATATCACTGTAGTCAAATATACCCTAGGAAGCCAGCTATTAGGAACTTCCATCAGGACGACATGGCTACCTCACCCAAAAATAGATTTTTCGCTTCGCTCAAAATTCGTTTTATATCCTACTTAAGTTTACATTCACCAATATTTTCTTTCTTTCTTTTCTCTTATTTTCAATTCTATATACTGTTTTCCTTCCCAGAACCCATTTTTTTTATAGTAATGAAAACACTTATCCCCTTTTATATCCTTTTTGATATCCTTAATTCTTACAAGTGATACTTCCATGAATTTAAAACTTCCAAAAAAAAATTAATAAAATAAATAAATATGAAAAAAAAAAGAAATGAAGCAGCTGTCCTCATTATTTTATAGCCATGCATAATATTTTTCATTTTTCCCTTAGCAACTATTCCAACATACAGTCAAGGGTCAAATGTATTTACACGCGCAAGAATATAGAGGCAGAAAACACTTAAAATAAATTGATCTTAAACATAGGAGAATCCCTTAACTACGAACGGTCGGAGTTGAGGGAGAAAATTGAAAATATTGAACGAAACATAAAGTTCAGGATAGGAATTAATTACTTTGGTTTAATGAATATATTTATTTGCAAAATATTTCATTCGATAGAGTTTCTTATGGTGAATTGGTTAGGGAGAAATACCATAAACATTAATTTTTTTCAAGGCTCCATTGCGTATGATTGATTTACTGTATTGAGATCATAATAATCTCTTCGCTTATAATGGCCAAAACAACTTGCAAAATCAGGAATAATTACACTGAAATTGTTTTGATTTCCATAAATAATTACATATTTTAATCTCGTTTTAGTAATTTTTGAGCTACTTATATTTGAAACGATTTCCTATTTTTACTAAATTTTTCGTCCTTTTTCTCGTAACTCATCTTACTTCCATTCTATTAGGACGGTTCCACCTCTCTTTCCGGTATAAATTTAGTTCAATGTTATTTGTTCTAGTCTAGTTCTTTTTCGCTTCTTAGCCAACAAAATTATAGGCAAATTATCTTCCTTTGATGCTTTTTATGTATTGTTACTTTTAATCTTTGAATAATTGGTTGCACATACAGTATGTGATACTACCTTTTTTTATATTATATGTGTAATAGGGAAAGGATCGCAATGAGACTGAATGTTTAACACTATGAAGGGGAACGGTAGTTTTTTGTAATCTATATAAATACATGATTCTGGTTGTTACAAGTAATATTATTATGCTTTTTCATGGCCTAAAGTTGTCTCTTCGTTACCCTGAATTGTTGTATTTCCTTACAATTAATTTATTTAAACAGCTTTAGGAAACATATTCTATCCTTCCTTCTTCTATTTCAAACAATGATTGTATATTTTTTTTTCATTTACCAGCAATACTGAACTTAAATCGTTAGTTTATTTTGAGCATGTCTAATAAAGGTAATAATGTCTTCAGGATCCAGCTATTTAGTTAATTTGTTCATAATATTTTCAAAGCAATTTTTTACTTAATCCTGATACTGCTGAGATATATCTTCCTCTCTTATGGTAACACAAATGCCTTGATTTACATTCACCACAGAATCAGCTGAATCGAAAGACCTCCTTTTACTTCAAAATCAATTTGAAATTCCAAGACAAACCATTAGATACACTAGGTTCTGATATGTTCTATATATATATATATATATATATATATATATATATATATATATATATATATATATATATATATATATATATATATATATATATATATATATATATATATATATATATATATATATATTGCTCCCAACGATTTTAAGGCCTATTCTTTCAAGACGGCTTCCCCAACGCTTTCCAATATAAATTCAATTTAATGCTGTTTGTGCCTTTCATTCTTATTCTCTTCTCATGAAAATAGAATTATTTTCTTGTTTTATAATTTTGCTACTTTTAATGCGTGTTAATGGA
>NC_090731.1:128022250-128027250 GCF_036898095.1 Palaemon carinicauda
TTTATTTGATGACATCATCGAATTTTGCAGCTGCCAATTTTGGGGTAGGGGAAACCTAATTAGACATAACTCCGGACTGAATGGTCAGAGAAAGATAATTGACATATCAAAATGTTTGCTTTGGGCCTATCTAACAGATGAAATAGACAATTTGCAATTATGTTTAATAATTAGGTCACAAGAGGTCAAAAGGTCACCAAATTTGGGTTCAAGTGAAAATTTTAGGCACCTCCATAAATGTAACCACAGGACCAGCCAGACCAATATATGATGACTTTTTCTGCCTTATTTCCTCTCTAGAGACCTCAAGAAATAGAATGATACCCATTAAGTGTACTTATTGGCCAAATCATGAAAATGAGATGTTATGCAAAAAGGTCAATTTTCAAATTTATAGTTCTTTGGCCTCAAATGCGTTTTTTGTTTCATATATTAATAGGTAGGGTTCTTTAAATGCATCCTAGCCGAGCAAACCAACCCATGCACACCATATCCCCTATATAATAAAGACTAAGTGTCTGGATATATATATATAATATATATATATATGTGTGTGTGTGTGTGTGTATATATGTATACATACATATATATATATATATATATTTATATATATATATATATATATATATATACATATATATATGTCTATATATATATATGTATATATGCATGCATATATATATATATATATATATATATTCTCATGAAGCTGGTCTAGGGTAGAGTAAATACAATAGTTTATTCATGGTATATTTACGTATTTAATTTCTGCATTGAAGAGATGAATAGCCAGACAGTAAGATGAGTTTCTCACATGTAGGTTCAAGTTTATTATGCAAATTATGTAAGACTTTCGTCGTTATTTTCATTTAATTCTTTATTGAAGTCAGTATATGTAAATTTCTATTATATTTTTTAAGAATTAGCTTTTTATTTCATATATTTTTGTTATGAAGTCTTACCTTATCTGTTTGATAATGGTATGTAATCATATGAGATAGCAACAAGGGTTCATGTAATGTTCTTTTTGGTTTTCCTGAGGTATTGCCTCATGATTGTGAGAAAATACACAAATTCTTCTTATTGTGTCATGTGCTTTTGAATTTTTCCGAAAAACCTAGTGATCGATCTTTTTATTTTTTTTTCAGGGACAAAGGGAGGGTGGAGCTAGACGCGTTAGTATGTGTGAGAGTTGCCTTAAAACCCAGGAATCGTAACAAAAACAGGGTTTTATAGAGTAGTGTTTGTATTAGGAATCATACAGAAAATCAACAATGCTTGCAAAATTTAGGTCAATTCTCCGTACAAAAATGTTACTTGATTTATCAATATCTTTTTATATGCAGGTGAAATAATTGGAACAGAACATGCATGGAATGATTGATGTGTTTTGTTTAATTAAACACCTATCCCGAGCTAGAAGGAAATAAACAAATAAATGTAAACAAAATAGTACAGGCAAAGAGGAAAAATTGAATGAAAGGGAGGAAAAAGAAGAAATTTGAGAGAAACTTTTAAAGGTGAGTAGAAAGTAAAGAAAGAAAGGAAGTGACTGTGAACGGAAAACATCATAAGGATTTTCGAAGAGATGATCTTTGAAAGATTCGATCAGAAATCTTCCCATAGATTTGTCGATTGAGTGAAAAAATATTTTTGGTGAAGACAAGGGTTATAAAAGAGATGGTCCCTTGCTGAAAAATAATCAAATATATTCCAAATTTCCGAAATTAGGAACTTTAGTATATACATATGACATATGTCATGATATAATGAAATATTTGTCGTTTGGATAATTGATTAATATACCTGAAATAAATTTTATGATCTAAAACCCTTATAACATATAAATGACAATACTGAGAAATATAAAAAAAAAAATGTTGACATTTGAGAGGAAAGGACCTAAAGAGATTACAGAAAGACATATTTTTGAACTGAAAACTCTCGAAGCCAAATTAATGAGATAAGGGGATAGCAAAGTATAAATATCAAGTAAAATTTCTTTGATGAAGGTATGTGAAAAAGGTTTGAGAGAGAGAGAGAGAGAGAGAGAGAGAGAGAGAGAGAGAGAGAGAGAGAGAGAGAGAGGATATATTTTGAGATGAAGATATAATCTTCAAATCATCTTCCTACAGTCGCTCATATTCTAGGATTTAAGTATTGTAAGTGAAAGAAAATTGATGAATCAAATAGAAATAGGAAATAAACTAATTTAAAATAAGCTTTGAAAAATTTTGTGTAGGAGGGA
Source organism: Palaemon carinicauda (assembly GCF_036898095.1). Classification (NCBI taxonomy): domain Eukaryota; kingdom Metazoa; phylum Arthropoda; class Malacostraca; order Decapoda; family Palaemonidae; genus Palaemon; species Palaemon carinicauda. Next base: position 128,024,499 of record NC_090731.1, read on the forward strand.
AATTATGAATTATTGGAATTATTAGAGAAAAAAACATAAAATCATGTAGTAGAAAATTAATTATATTTAGATTATACAAAAGGCAGCATGAACACTAAATAAAACAGTACTCTAAATAGAAGACCTACAAACATTTTTATTTAAGAAATGAAATCACAAAGGTATTAGATTTTTAGTTACTCTGGGATTCTCAAAAAAAAAAAAAAAAAAAAAAAAAAAAACGCCTCTAATGAGCAATTTTCCTTTAACTTTATATTGTAAAGTATGTTAAACACTGCATGCTCTGTGGTCATATGTGAAAATAACTACCCAATTATTAGTTAGAAAAATAATCGATAAACTATATTGATGGTTTGAAAGATAAAAGGAAGAGAAATATATGTAAGACAAAGCAATATAAACCTTCATAAAAAATTTCATTTTATACAAATTAATATAATAATTATAAGGAGAGCGATTTTTAAATTACATATATTTGAGTTATCAGAACTAATATTAAAAAGAGTTTGAAGTTCATAGTATTGCATATTAATAAGATTCAAAATAAAATAATAATAATTTCAAAATAAGATGAAAACTCATAGACCACATTATCGAGATCTGAACAATTTAGATTTTATGAGAAAAGATATGATTGAAGGAGAAAAAAATATTTTGATATTTTATCGGTGTTCGAAGAAACAGGTGGAACAAAATGAATTCTACCGATACTTATTCTTAATGAATTAACGTGAAATAATTTAATAAGTGGCAAAGAAACCAATTATTATTTTCTTTATAACATACATCACCTCGTGCAAAAGGTAGATGTCAAATCTGCTTCCCAAATAAAGAATGAATTTATTGAGGTAAATAATTACAAAGAGAGAAAGAGAGAGAGAGAGAGAGAGAGAGAGAGAGAGAGAGAGAGAGGGTGGTGAAACAAGTATCAGCACCCAATTTTGAAAGTTTCCAGAACCTAGTTTCAGATGTAAAAGACATTAATCAGGAGCACAGGTTCTGGTGATATTCGATCTTCTTAAAAGTTCTTGTCTTCCTGTAAATTTCAGTAGCATTGTAAAATGAAGTATGAAATGCTGGGTCACAGCAGGTGTCACAAGTTATGTCACCACAAAAGCAGCCATAAACTAACGATGGCTGAAAATAGTCTCTGTCTAACTCGTCACCCGTCCTCTATACATATCAGGGACCCGTTCCATCGAAAGTTCCAGGATCTTAAAGGGCGGACTATAATACGCAATAAGCAAAGGTGGAGAAGAGATATATCCGAAATCTCTTTTTTCTAGAACACAACAACATATATGTGTTAAAGATCTATACAATGTTTTGATCTTAACATTGCCATTTAATATGTGCAATAAATATTTCTCACAGGTTCTATGTTATTATTATTATTATTATTATTATTATTATTATTATTATTATTATTATTATTATTATTATTATTATTATTATTATTATTATTATTATTATTATTATTACAAGGTAAGCCAAAACCTTATATGAGGAAGCATATGCTATAACTCAAAGAACTCCAACAAGGAAAAATAGCAGAACATAGCACAACATGAAATATATGAATATAATCTACATATCAGTGATTGTGCATCATTTCTGACTTTTTCTGTAAGCAAACACTTTTCGAACACAAAAATATGTGTAACTATGATTTAGCTTTGAGTTAGAAAAAAATATTCAAAAGCAAGTTTAAAAAAAAAAGAATCTCCCTCCCACGGAGGAATTGAAAACTGTTTGATATGTTTTGAGAGAAAAAGAAAGTGATCGGCCACTAACGTCATAAAACTCTGATTTAGAATGAATCTTGTTTGTTTATTAAATAAAATCATGGACTTACTTGAAAAGTCTGGTACCCGTTATAGAATCTGATAGCTAGAGGGTTTAGGGGATTGTCAATGAAGTTCATATTTGCTAAATAAATCTCTTGAATCGAGTCCAATTCTTGTTACATTTGAGTCTTCAGCCTATAAAAGGCTTTATCATCATTTCTTCTCATCGTTTTACCCGCAATATTTCTGAATAGATTCAACCTCCTTTTTCGGTATCATTCTTTATTATTTGTTTACAAGAGCACGCTCTCCATTTACTCCAAAATTATGCAGTCCTGCAGCTTTCCTCTTTTTGCACAGTAATTGGGAGGTTCTTTGAATACTGGGAAAGAAAAAAATAGCAAGATGTGTTACGAGAGGGGGGAGGGGGAGGTTTTTTTTTTTTGGGGGGGGGGGGTTACTAAGCGCCCAGGAACCGACATCGTCAACATAGGCCTAGTTAACCAAAGAAAGTTCGGGACGTCAGCGTACATTTGGTATATATTCGAATTAGATACTAAATTAAAAATGGAGTAATTACTCAAAAGTGTCACTATTTGTGAAGTGTATATCTTATATTTAGTAAACATTTTATATAGATCATATTAAAGTGTAATTTTAAAGACACTATTTCGAGAATAAATAGTTTTCCCAGACAACGTTTTGCTACACTATCGCCATCTATTGACCACTGCCTAAGGATGCCTGCCAATTTCCCCGCTAATGAAGACAGTCATACGTTGCAAAAATAGTCTTCCTCTTAAACAGTTTCTCTAAAAAAAATAAGATTTATTGTGAAGTACTTACCAAATAAAATATATAATTCACAAATAGTGACACTTTTGAGTGATTGATCCATTTTTAGATATAAATCAAATATCCGCTGACGCCACGAACTTCTCTTTCTATGTTGAGGATATCGGTTC
>NC_090731.1:128032250-128037250 GCF_036898095.1 Palaemon carinicauda
TGATGTGGAGAGAGAAATCGAAATCAGAAAAAAGGCATATCAGTCAAATAAGAAGAAAGGAAATTTGATTATTGAGAGGCAAATTTATTGGGAAGTATTCATAATAGTCCAAATGAGGGTATAGATAGTAAAATGTGTTTGGGAAGATCATTGTTACTATTGAGGTAATAATTTATTGGAAAGGACTCATAAAGACTAAGCAAGACTGACTGTGGATAGAAGAATTAATAGGGATGGATTCTATAGACCAACCGGAACCTCTGAAAGGATATTTTTTTGGAAATGATACATATTGTTCAAGCGGATCTGTGAAGAGAAAGATTAAATTTGAAAGAATCAATTAGAATTGAAATATGGATGAGGAGAGACCAATTTATTTGAGAGGATCTAGAGGAGGACAAGTCATAGAAAAGGATCCGCAAGAGGACAAGCTGAGCTATGAAGGGAAAAGGGTATTGGAAAGCATTCGTGAGAAGTAAGTTTTGCTGTAAAGAGGAGAGTTTATTAGAAAAAAACCATGAGAGTGCAAGTGTGACATTAAAGATAAGAATATATTAGAAGGGATCTAAAGGAGGCAAAACATTGATGTAAAGACAGGGATGTACTTGAAAGGATTCCTGAGGAAAATGTTGTTTTTGGGAAGATTGTAGTAAATGACTCATAAAGAGCCAATGTATTTGTAGACGAAGAGTTATCTGGCAGAAGAAAGTCCGAGTGAAAGAGAAAGATGTGAGTTGAGGCAAATATATATTTTTTTTCTTTTATAAAAAGTTGTTCGAAAACCAACAGAAAATCAACAGAAATGTAATCATACAATACGCTGTAATCTAATAATCCAATATATTTACCTTGAAAGTTTACTAAAAAACTAGTATCTCACATTACGGTTGGTAAAAGATAAGGATAGATAAATATATCACTAACGCACTTATTTTTCTTGTTCTACGCAGATAAACAATATTTCGTTTCACAGTAATTCTCTCTCTCTCTCTCTCTCTCTCTCTCTCTCTCTCTCTGTATATATATATATATATATATATATCTATATATATATATATATATATATACACATATTTATGTATATATCTACATATATATATGCTTGTATATAAACATATATATATATATATATATATACATATATATATATATATATATATGTATACATATATATCTATATATATATATATATATATACATATATACATATATATGTATATATCTACATATATATATATATATATGCTTGTATATATATATATATATATATATAAAAGGATGCATATATCTCTCTATTTATATACAGTATATGTATACATGTATATATGCATACATATATACAAAAACACATACACACACCCATATATATATATATATATATATGTATATACATATATATATATATATATATACATATATATATATATATATGTGTGTGTGTGTGTGTGTGTGTATGCAGAAGAACCACAGGGAAAATGAAAATACGAAATATATATATATATATATATATATATACATATATATATATATATATATATATATGTATATATATATTAAAGAAAAATATGAAATCAGAAGATAGGAGGATAGAAAAACCTAAATAAGATGAATAATTATATAACAATAATAATAGTTTTATAACCATAATAAAAAGAGGAAACCCCACTTTATAAAAATAAATAAAAAGAGTAAACAAAGCAGAAGAAAAAGAGAAATCTGCAAAATATTAATAAATAAGAAGAGTATTACAAAAGTGGTAGCAAGGCCATAACTAAAGAAACCTAACAATAAATACTATGAAAGTTAAGAAATTGCCAATGGCTTTCTGGATACAAAAGTAAAGGCCTTTCAGAAGGCTCTAATAATTTCACGTGAAATTATGAGAAAATAGAAAAATAGCTCGCTGGGATCTTTTAAAGTATTATAAAATGAATTTTCATTTGAAAATTCTATTGAGAAGTCATTTTTATAATAACACAAAATAATATATTTGTAAATAAACTTTCTAATTACGAAAGGTACACAATATAAAATAAAAGGAATAAGTAGGATAATGAGACAAAAATTAGCATTGGTAAGAAATTTATATATTGATATTGAGCAACCTCCAAAAAACGTTAAGATAAAAAATAATAATAAAACAAGATAGGAAAAATAGAAGTTCTTTCCACTACTAAATGTTAGGAGAAAGGTGTGTGCTGAGATTAATATGAGATTCTACACCTTCAAAAACGAAAAGCTCGTGCAAAATAAAGACAAAAAAAAAAAAAAAAATGAAAAAAGGAGTGTTATATGAAAAATTGTATCAAATGAGAGGAAAATACCAGAAATTATTCTTTTCATTTTTAATAGAACAGCTTCAGGGTAAGCAGACGATTGAGATGGGAAAAGAGAAGAGAGGAATAACTATAAATGGAAAATGCATTGCACAGTTGAAATAACATTTTCCATATTTTCTTAAAGAAATGGGAAAGCCTTATATTTCTATGTATCGCATTCGTAACAACACTGCATTATTTAATTACATTCCTTTAGTATCTTATTTCCCCTCGGATTTCATTACACTTTTCTTGGTTTTTGATGTTTTCTTTACATTTTCATAAATGGATATTGAAATTGAGATCTTTGCCTAATTTGCCTAATTGTATATTGAAATGCTGGTGGAAAGAGTATATTAAACAAATGTAATCACTTTTAGCTTCTAATGATAATAATGATAATAATTCCATATCTCTCGAATATCAACTTTAATTAAACAACCGAGAAACCACCGAGCAAGGAAAGATTTCGATGGCATATAAGGTAGTGAATAAGGAAATAAACAATATACTATATAATGACAGCATTTCTAAATGAGAAATGAAATAGCCTTGCAAATCAATGGAAATATTTTTATTATTTTTTTTTCTCATATAAGACTTTATTTTTTTGGGTACCTTACTTACCTTTCTATATCCATATCCTTTTTCAAGAACTTTCTTGGTTTGGAATGTTAGGGTTACAAATTTTCCGAAAACCACTTGCTGAGAGCAGCTTCTGTTCCGTCAAAGATCACCATCACTCAAAATAGGCAAAATACATTGAAAGGAAACAAGAAATCAAATCCCTAGGTCATGAATGATGAATGATCCTTTAAGTTGCTATCCTGACAGATCAAAATGATATGATAGACGTCCGTAAATAGTTAATCATCCGGGTCGAGTTTTACACATCGCTATAAATGTATCCTACTTCCAGTTTTTCTGGCGGATGTGAGAAAGAAAATCTGAGAAAATATTAGGAAATTCTACGGAAAAATATGAGAAATAATTTAGAAAATATACAGAAAATATAGGATATAATTTGGAAAATCTACAGAAAATCTGAGAAATATATCAGAAAATCTACAGAAAATCTGAGAAATGATTCGGAAAATTTACAGAATATTTAAGAAATAATTTGAAACTTTACAGAAAATCTTGGATATAATTTAGAAAATATACAGAAAATATAGGATACAATTTGGAAAATCTACAGAAAATCTGAGAAATATATCAGAAAATCTACAGAAAATCTGAGAAATGATTCGGAAAATTTACAGAATATTTAAGAAATAATTTGAAAATTTACAGAAAATCTTGGATATAATTTAGAAAATATACAGAAAATATAGGATACAATTTAGAAAATTTACAGAAAATCTAAGAAATATATAAGAAAATCTACAGAAAATCTGAGAAATAATTTGGAAAATCTACAGAAAATCTGAGAAATAATTTGGAAAATCTACAGAAAATTTAAGAAATAATTTGAAAAAATATACAGAAATCTTAGAGATAATTTAGAAAATATAGGATACAATTTTGAAAATATACAGAAAATATAGGGTATAATTTTGAAAAACTACAGAAAATCTGAGAAATATATTAGGAAATCTACAGAAAATCTGAGAAATACATCAGAAAATCTACAGAAAATCTGGAAAAATTATTTGGAAAATCTACAGAAAATCTAAAAAATATTTGGTAAATCTAAAGAAAATCTGAGAAATTACTTGGAAAATCTACAGAAAATCCAAGAGATAATTTGAAAAATCTACAGAAAATCTGAGAAATAATTTAGAAAATCTACAAAAAACCTGAGAAATAATTGGAAAATCTACAGAAAATCTGAGAAATAATTTGGAAAATCTACAAAAAATATGAGAAATAATTTGGAAAATATGCATAAAATCTGAGACCTAATTAGGAAAATCTGCCGAAAATCTGAGAAGGGATTTAGAAAATCTGCAGAAAATCTGAGAAACAATTGAGATAAGCAAATCGAGGAAACAAGGACGTATTTCTGGAAAAATATTGTACAGAAATAAAGGATGAATTTATGAAAGTTATCAATGGTAAATCGTTTCACTTGCTAAATACCATAATGTATTAATATATATATATATATATATATATATATATATATAATGGAAAGCCAAAGTTAATAAAAGTATGATTTCAATCAGTTATTAAATAATGAGTTTAGGTAGTATGCATTCAAATAATAATAAGATTTAGTTTATTACTAAAGGTAAAATAAGATAAAACATCAACTTCTGTCAAAAACACATAGCAGAACCTATTTGATTTAATCAAAAATTACTGTTAGGATATTGTAATTCTTTATATACTTTATTAAATGGTTATCTAATTTTTTTTTCTATTAACTTCATCTTTGGTAATTATTAGTCTTGTTCTCTGGCATACGCTAAAAGGTATGTTCATGGTTATCAATTTAGTAATTAGAACTATCAACACATATGAACAGAATTCTTCCCCATAAAAATAGTAGCATTACCATTTATCATTTCGGAATAAAAGTAATTTTATGTTGATAAAAACTACCCAATCATTATTGTTCACAGAATCAGTTTATTCAAACTAACCCAAATTAATATTTGTAACTTATTTTTAAATGAGTAAGGAAATGTCCTTGGCACAAGAAATAGAAACGTTTTTACTAATTTTCCATATAAAATT
>NC_090731.1:128047250-128052250 GCF_036898095.1 Palaemon carinicauda
ATTATAGTTTATAGTGACATTGATTTAATCTTCTCTAGAATAACGAAATATTTAGTTTACATAACGATCCTGAGACATGAAATCTAGCATGACAATGTTAGGAGAGCTAATGTTTGAGGAAACAAGAGAACACATTCTTTCATTCCATAAAGGCCTTCGATTTCTCTCTGTAACTCTCATGGATAATCTCTTAATGTAGACTGTCACACGTTTAAATTTCCCCTTTGCTATGCAAATTAAGCTTCCTGCTTCGCGTATCTGTCTATTTAGAAGAGCATAATAGATAGACTCGATATCGATCAAAATATTAATTGAGTGACGCATTCTAGGCAAACGTTTTATGGTTTTTTTCTGATTTGAAGTCAAACTAAATTCCCCAATATCCTCCAGATGTTGGTCACCTAGGAGTTATACAATGAGTGTCTACTTACATCATCAAAATCCTTTCAGCTTATCTCTACATATTTTGTTATGACAAACAGGCGATAATGATGAAGATATGTGCCTAATAGAGCTATCGATATCAGTATTATTATTAATATTCTTGTTGTTGTTGTTGTTGTTGTTGTTTTTGATGTTGTTGTTGATATTACAGGGACTTCAGAATATATTAAATTACATTGAATATGAATTTAATGGCTTTGTTGGAAATGGCAGGCGCCTGAAGAGTAGTCTACAGTATTTACAATGTCTGGTTACACTTTTAAGACATCCAAGTTTGGTTCTCGTTGTCACTTTTGCATATTATACGTGAATCGCCTTTTGATATAAGTTTACGTTCATTCCATTTTTCTTTAATTTTTTGTCTGTACGTGTCTGTAACTTTGCGATCCGTGTTAAGTTGTTTTCTAACATGGAATTGATTTAATGATATTGATAGTTCCGCCCTTTATCTCTCTCTCTCTCTCTCTCTCTCTCTCTCTCTCTCTCTCTCTCTCAAACGAATAATGGATCAAAGACGATGGTATTTTAGAATTCATCATACCTCCGGAAGGTTTAAAGGCCGCGAATGAAAGGCGGGGGCAAGGGACAGTAACAATGCCCTAGTTAGCAGGACAGTGCCCTAGAAACTGACCATATATAAATATGATAAGAGCTGAAGCTCGTCTCTCTCCAAGATATGATCAGGGAAGGTCAGGCAATGGCTGCTGATGACTCAGCAGGTAGACCTATAGGCTCCTCCAAAACCCTCGACCCCCCTTCCTCAGTTCACAGGACGGTGAGGTTGCAGACACTACATGAAACTATCAAGCTCGTATGGAACTCGAACCCCAGTCTGGCAGATCGCTAGGCAGGGAGGTTTCCAATAATCCGCCACAACCTTAAATCTAACAGTTCTCAGGACACTTGGATGATCATCGATTAATAAAATGAAACAGACTTTAGTGATGAAGGAATATCAAAAGATATGTAACTTAATATGATAAGATGTTGCAATAAGTGAAAGTATTAAAAATTCAATACTTACCTCAACATCTCTGCCCTACCTCTCCCCGCTAAGGAGTACATTCAAATCAAATATTCTTAAGAATTTATCATAGATGAACCATATGTCTAATCTGATTTGTATAATCAGATAATTCATGGTATTAATATATTAAAAAATCAACTGGTTATTGCAATGTACCTTAGCATAATATCCCTTCTAATTACCTAGACTTTTCTTTTCTAACTGTAGTCCATCAATTCCTACTCTCGGTATCTCTTCCTCCTTCTATCGAACACTCCCACAGTCTCCCATATATTCTTTTGTCTCCTCCATCTATTATGCAGACTCAAATAATTTCTGATCTGAAGATTCGCCTTGGAAAGATCTGAAGAATTAAAGCTAAAGAATAGTCATACAAAAAATATTTCCTGTTTTTTACAAACAAGCGAAACCCTCGCTAAGGGCAGATAGATGTAAGAGAAAGGACAAATATGTTACGTGAGAGCATTTTGAGAAAATTATTTGCTTTCATAATTATCTTGTGATAAACCGATATTTTTGCCCTTAAAACAGGAAGTTAAATGATAGCAGTAAGGGTGTGAATGAACATAATTTGAAAATATTTGATTTTTGGAAAGTCTTCGCTCGTTAGGTCGGTTTTATAACTTTGTTTTTAATAGCCCGAGCATCTAGTAACTAGAAAATTACATTAAAGAAAGACAAGTTCACTGACTAACGAGGAATTCACATAGTTTGTTTCTCATATCTTGCGTTCATAGCAAGCCGCTGTAAACGAATTTTTTTTTTTTTTTTTTTTTTTTTTTTTTTTTTTTTTTTTTTTTTTTGCTAGGTTACAAAGGGAATGTAATATCTGTTTTTGAACCTAGTGTCATTCACAAGACTTCTTCTGATTATTACACTTTTCAGCCTATTTAAATCATTATTTTTGTATCAATTGTTTTGATTTTTATCCTTATCAATCTCATGTTTTGGTCACATATAAACTATTATGGAAAAACTAAATGTACTCAAAATCTCGGAATCCGTCGTCAAGAATAAATTATCCTCCAAATTATATAATAAAAGTATGAATGACCAAAAGAGAACAACAAGAATGTTTGAAAAAAAAAAAAAAAAAAAAAAAAAAAAAAAAAAAAAAAAAAAAAAAAAAAAAAAAAAAAAGATGCCTTGATAGAAAGTTGAGTACTGAAGAGATATTTTGGCCAAGTTCTGATACACGAAAATTGTTTACTGAGAGCGCCATGTACGAGAGAGAGAGAGAGAGAGAGAGAGAGAGAGAGAGAGAGAGAGAGAGAGAGAGAGAGAGAGAGAGAGAGAGAGAGCTAATATTATGAAATAATTCTGAGGTTAATCAGAATGAGAGAACATTTAATCAGGTGTGAGTGTTTGAAGACCTTGATTTTGCCGTTAGTGTTCTTTCTGATAACGAGTGTTTCGTGAAGTTTGTTACATGAAACATCTTAGAAAATAATTTTCGTTTGCTAGTCACTTACACAGTCAAATATTTAGAATTTTGATATGTTGCTAAATCTTTTGTTACCTTCTACTTTCTTTTTTCTGGAATAAGCGAACAAATCACAAAATATTTCTATGTCTTTAACATGCGTACAATTTTACTCATATATTTTGCATCATGTTTACTACGAGTCTTGAAATGGTTACTCGTTAGTTGAATTAAATTCACAATATTCCCAAATGAGAACAAAATGAGACAATTCTATTTACCTTCAATTACATTAATGTCTCCTCTTCTAAACGAAAGTTTGTGCGTGCAATGTATCATGGAGATAAGCATGAGTGCAAATTCAGAAGGGAAAAACTAGATTATTACTAGCTGCTCATTTTACCGAAAAGGTGTAGATTTACAATTACATTTCTAATGAAAACCATCGATATCATCAAATGGTAACTTGATCTAAATTCTTTATCCTCTTTAGTTTCCTTAAAAAAGAACTTGCAACGTTAACCGTAAAAATTGCCACAGCTGCAAAAAGATATGCTCGTAAAAACTAGGTAAAGTATATTTTCGCCCGAAGGTATTCAAGATTTTCTTGCTCATTGTTGAGGAAAATAGATAAAAGGAGCAAAGGGGAAGAATAAAGGTTGGGAAGGAAAGTGGCTCTAAAAAACCAATAGAGTAGAATAGGGAAGATACTTTTTCGTGGAGGAAAAGGGAGGGGAAGTTGATGTGTAAGAAAAACATCGCCTGTTTTTTCCGAGATGATGTCTGCAAGGTTAAATTTTCATTTTCTAAAATTATACATCAAATTTATTACACATAAAAAAAATCAATCGTTAAAAACCGGAACCGGTTTATTTTTTTCTTTTTATGGTTCTAAAGAAGGGAAAATGCTTGCCGATCATTGTTACCAACAACCACTATCGTGCTTTAGTTTCTCTAATGAACAAACCTGAAAACATATTTGTCATTGACTAAAATTAACAGGGAAAATGTTAGTTAGTAATAATAGAAAGATATATTCAAGTGGAACCATCTGAAATCTATACCACCTGATGCGAAGAAAACACCTAATATAGAAAGGATCCGCTCGAGTTTCGAGTTAACTGCAGAGAAGTTTTTATTAAAATGAATAAAAAATGTAATAATAATATTGGAAACGATTCATAAGAGGTCAATTGGGACTGTAGGGAAAATGATTTATTGGAAAACCTACATAAATGACTAAGGGTGAAAATGAAGATGAATATTGTTTGTTAAGATTCATAAGTGGTCAAACTTAGATGTGGAGAGAATGATTTTCTGGATAAGGTCTCCAAGAGACCATTATTGATTGTGGAGAAAAACATAAGTCGGAAAAACTCCATAGGAGGCCAAACAGGATTATGGAGACAAAAATCCAAATTAAATGATCAAGAGGAGGTCGAACGTAACTGTGAAGAGCAGAATCATTTGACAATCATCAGTAGAAAGCCAAAAGTTGATATGGAGAGAAATGAAAATAAAAAAACAAGATATATTTGTCAAAAGAGAAGAAAGGATATTTGATTGCTGAGAGGTAAATTTATTATAAAAGATATATTTGTCAAAATATAAGAAAGGATATTTGATTGCTGAGAGGTAAATTTATTAGAAAAGATTTATAATAGTCCAAATGTGGGTACACAGTAGAGTGTAAAAGTGTTGGGGAAGATCATTGTTACCAGAGGGGTAATAATGTATTGAAAAGGATTCATAAAAACTAAGCATATATTGACAGTGGATAGAAGAATTAATGGAAAGGATTCTAGAGGCCAATTGCAACCTCTGATAAGATATTTTAATGAAAAATATTTACATTGTTCATGTGAATATGTGCAGAAAAGGATTAATTGGAAAGAATATATGGGAATCCAAATATGGATGGTGAGAGATTAATTTATTTGAAAGGATCTATAAAAGAACAAGAGTAATAGTGGGAGTAGGGAAGTCATTAGAAAGGATTCGCAAGAGAACAAACTCAGCTCTGAAGGGAAACAGTATTGGAAAGCATCCGTGAGTGGAAAACTAGGCTATAAAGAGGAAAGTTTATTGGAAATAACCCATGAGATT
>NC_090731.1:128057250-128069750 GCF_036898095.1 Palaemon carinicauda
TGGGTGTTTTCTTTACATTTTCCCAAATGGATATGAAAATTAAAATCTTTGCCTAATTTCCAATTTGAAAAAAAAATACCTCATTCTAATGGAAGTATTGTATAATGGAATACCACTGAACAGAAAATATTAAATAAATATATTTACTTCTATCATCTAGTAATGGTAATGATAATAATTCCATATCTCTCGAATAGCCTCTTTAATGAAGCATCCGATAGGCCACCGAACAAGGGAAGATTTCGATGGTATATAAGGTAATAAATAAGCTAATAAGCAATAAATTTTTATAAGCAATGCATTTTTAAGTGAGAAATGAAACAGTCTCGCAAAAGCAATAGAAAACGAATTTTGAGCGAAGCGAAAAATCTATTTTTGTGTGAGATAGCCATGTGGTCCTGATGGAAGTTCCTTTAGGGTAGCTTCATAGGGTATATTTGACTACGGTGATATTCCCAGAGAATTTTACCTTAAGGTATCCAGAATTTTAATTCCTGGAGCGAATATCCCTAAATAAATCTTAAATGGGATATCGCATAATATCAGAGGATGTATTCTTGACACGCCTCATAGCTATCTTCACCCCGAACAGAATTAACACTTTGGGGGGTCAAAGTGGTAAGATATCGAAAAACGAGAATAAAAGGAGAGTCGTTAATAAGGTACCTCTCCTATCCCGCTTCGAGTGTGTACACAATGCCGCCGACGGTGCCCTCTCTATTCCTTGTAGCAATACACGAGGTGCTACATATACTGCATTTATTGGGAGGGGTCCTATAGCCCTTTTTATTAAAAGGAAGGGCGGGTCCATCAGGACGACATGGCTATCTCACCCAAAAATAGTTTTTTCGTTTCGCTCAAAATCCGTTTTTTGGGCTCAGGCCATGTCGTCCTGATGGAAGTTTACCAGAGCATTACTATATCTGTAGATTCTCAAATCGTGCCATACCCTCAAGAAAGTATTTCCTGGTCAGCATTGACCTAGAGACCTATGATGTTACCGTCATACATCATTCCATCTAAGCATAAACCATGTTAGTACTTCCTGCCCCCTACAGGGTAGAGTCATACTAGACTCTGGAAAAAGTCTCGAGTAGTACATACTACCTCTGGATGACTAACAGACAAGCCAGTATAGGGGTCTCACCCTATACGTCATAAAGCAAAGTTTGTATAAGAACCACCAATGTTAGTATGAAATTCCGAGAAGTCACCTGGTGTGCCTGTTCTTTTCAATGGATTGGACAAAGGTTTATATCCATGTAGGAACAATTTTGCATATCCACCACCATCCCTTTATGGTATGAAGTCATTCCTTCTTGAGGAAAAAATAATCCAATGAATGTTTGCTTGTAGCAAGGAACAATCTTAAGGACTATTCATGTTAAAATTATCCATAGTTTTAAGTGTAATGCTAAGTTCATTTCTAGTAAAATGTCATGGGCGAATAAGACGCAAGGTTCACTAAGAACTAGTTTATTGACAATCAATAAAAGTATATAGGTCAATCGACAATTATAAGGATTATAATATGTGGATGAACAAATAATTAAGAATAAAGATAACAGTAAAACAGAAAATATTGTTTCATCTGAAAAGGAAACATATATGCGCCACTTTTAATATCAAAATATTAATACTGTTATTACAGTCTGTATTACTGTTCAATCACACTAGCGTCACAAACGCTTAGCATATGTGTCCGCACTATGCTTGGTTCACCTTTGTCTATGGAACAGTTCATAAGGACGCCTTAGTGGCCTAATACTTAGTCTGAAGAAACAGTCCGTGACGACACACCCATCCCTGAATTAATCGTCCCAATTAATTTCACTGTTCCTCGCGGATTTAAACAGCAGGTTTAAGGACACTACCTGCTGCTACCACAGACCTCTTAAGTTCTTCCAATTGCTTCGAATAGTGTCTAGAGAATACTCTGCATGGCCGAAGATGTTCAAAATCCATATTATTAAAGAAATTTATGAAAGAGGCAACTTTTCTCGGATTATGACCTGCAGGTGTACTGTCTAGATCCGCTCTGCAAATAAAATAAGTGATTTTCGCCCTTAGTTGCTTCAGAAATAAATCTGAGCCAGAGGTTTCTCCCCTGAACAGCTGTCCTCCCCTAAAGTCTGAAGTTCTACGAAGATAGACCTTTAGGCAATCCACTGGACATAGAGATGCATCTTTCTTGAGAGGGCAGATTCTCCAGGGACTCCACCTATTGGTGGGTAGCTCTTTCTTGGCGAGAAACGTTGGGTCCGGAAAAAGGTTCAGTTCTTCCCCATCTATGAACTAAACATGACCTTCTACTCTCGAGAGGGCTACTATTTCACTAACTCTAGCCCCCGAAGCGAGTGCAAACAGAAATATAACTTTTTGGGTCAAATCCTTCAAAGGACACTCCTCATTATTCATCATTAATGCAAAATAAAGAACCTTATCCAGAGACCATGAAATGGGTTTCGGAAGGGCTGATGGTCTGAGCCTAGCACAGGCCTTCTGAATTTTGTTAAAAATGTCATTAGAGAAGTCGACCTGGAAGGCATATAGAATAGGCCTTGTCAAGGAAGACTCACACGTTGGTATTGTGTTGGCTGCTAAACCTTGTTCATGAAGGTGGATGAAGAATGATAAACAGAAGTCTCTCGAGATCTCTTGTGGACTCTTCACCTTGACAAAGGACGCCCACTTCCTCCATGATGTCTCAAATTGTCTTCTGGTAGATTTGGACTTGTATTCCTCTAAAAAGTCTATACTGTCTCTTGATATCCCAAATCTTTTTCTCATCGCTAGGGAGAGAAAATCATGAGATGCAGGTTCCTGGTTTTCTGTGATGATGCGAAGACAGTCGACTTCTGAACTCGCTGAGTTAAAACTGGATCCAGTAGCGGTACAAACTTCAGTCGTAGTTCTAATGCCAGAGGGAACCAAACGCTGTTCGGCCACTTGTAAGCCACTATTGCAGGTTTCCCCTTGAAAGATCTCAGTTTGTCGAGGACCTTCAATAGAAGGTTGTGCGGAGGGAACAGGTAAATCCTGGACCATCTGTTCCAGTCAAGGGACATAGCGTCCACTGTTTCCGCTAGAGGATCCTCGTAGGGGGACACATAACGATGTAACTTCTCGTTGTAGTTCGTCGCAAAGAGGTCTATCTGCAGTTCCGGGACTTGACTCGAGATGAAAGAGAATGATCCTGCGTCTAGGGACCATTCTGACTCTATCGCTGGGAACCTAGATAGAGCGTCCGCCGTCACATTGCGGACCCCTTGAAGGTAAACTGCTGACAAGTGCCATCTATTCTTTTCTGCTAGCTGGAAGATGGCCAACATCACTTGGTTGATTTGAGGTGTCCTCGACTCATCGATTCAGGTATCTCACTATCACCTCGCTGTCTAGAACCAATCTTATGTGGATTGAGTGGCGAGGAGATACTTACTTCAGTGTAAGAAGTACTGCCATGGCTTCCAGAAAGTTTATATGAATCTTCTTGAACAGGTTGGACCAAGCTCCTTGGCCTTTCTTTCGATGAAAATGACCTCCCCATCCTTCCTTTGAATTGTCTGTATGAATAGTCATTGAGGGGGGAGGTGGCTGAAGAAGTACTGATTTCTTCAGTTGCTTGGCTTTGGACCACGGCTTGAGAAGCGTTTGCAGACGAGTCGGTAGTGGTCTTATCAGATCTCTTCGCGCGTTTGATGCATATTTTCTCCAAACTCCGGTTGCATCCTTTAGCTGTGCTCTTAGCATAAGGTCTCTTACTGAGGCAAACTGTGGAAAGCCCAGCACTCTCTCCTATTCGCGTCTTGATATTCGTTTGGATTCTAGTAGTCTCTTGACAGAACCTGCTATTTCTTTCCTCTTCTTCACAGGAATGGAGAGCTGGTGTGACTGTAAGTTCCAGTGGATTCACAACCACTGAAACTTTTCAGATGGAGAAAGTCGAGACTTTTTGATGTTGATCTTGAATCCTAAATGTTCCATGAACTGGATCACATTTTTGGAGGCTTGCATGCATTCTGTCCTGGATGATGCCTACACCAGCCAGTCGTCCAAGTAGGCCACTACTTGTATTCCCTTTAGGCGTAATTGCTGGATAGCTGCGTTCGCAAGCTTCGTGAAAATCCTTGGGGCTATGTTTAGCCCGAATGGCATGGCTCTAAAGGCATAAAGTCTTCGTTGTAGCTTGAACCCTAGGTAGGAGGAGAGGTGACGACTGATTGGAACGTGCTAATAAGCGTCTGACAAGTCTATAGAGACGGTGTATGCCCGTTTGGGCAGTAGGGTCCTTATGTGTTGAAGTGTCAGCATCCTAAACTTGTAGTTCACTATGAACTTGTTGAGTGGCTGCAAATCCAGAATGACTCTGAATTTTTCCTGAATCCATATTTGGAACACAAAACAGCCTTCCTTGGAACTTGATGGACTTTACTCTTCAGATTACTCTTTTCTCCAAAAGATCTCGAATATATTCTTCCAGAACGGGGGTAGAGTGTTGGAAGAACTGTGGGAACGGAGGTGGAGTGCTGTACCAGCTCCATACCAGTCCATTCTTGATTAGGCTGTGGGCTCAGGGATCGAAGGTCCAACGATCCCGAAATAGATGAAGTCTCCCTCCTTCCGGAAGCATCTCACTTCTGCTGTTGTGGACCTGAGGCCTTGCCTCCTTGACCACGTCCTCCCCTGAATCCCCTTCCTCTTTAAGGGCGTCTAGAGGAACCTCTGGCTGTTCCTCTAGCTCTAGGGCGAAAGGTAGTTGTCTGCCTTTCAAACGCTAGGTTGAACGCAGGTGACTGAGTCGTCACTGCTTGGGGTACCAACTGGTACGTGGTTGGAGGTTGTGCCACCATCTGAAGCACCGCGGTCGCCGAACGCTGTTGCTGCTGTGGTATATAAGGCTTGGATGGCTGAGAGGATAGCCTAGGCTTCTTTGTCTTCCTCGTAGGTTGGGGACCCTCATCCGGGGAAGAATTTCTCTTAAGAGTTAGGCCCCACTTCTGGAGAAGGTTCCTATTTTCCGTGGTGGCCTTATCTACTACCTCTTTGACCACTTCATTAGGGAAGAGGTCCTTATCCCATATACAAGAGGGAATCAGTTTCCTCAGTTCGTGCCTCACTGCAGCTGAGGCAAACACGAACTCTATACAAGTTCTCCTAGCTTTGATAAAACTGTAGAGATCCTTTTTCACTGTGGCCAGATGGGTTTTGGTCACTACCATGAACATGTCTTAGATCTTGGGGTCGCTTGCCATCGTCTCCAGAGTTGTCTTTAAGGACATCAATGCAGCAAGTCCCTCTTTTGTCTGTTGCTCCCTGCGCAAGAGAAAATCTGACAGCTTTGGAAGGTCCTCACCGAACTGACGTTTGGCAATATCGGCCTCCAACTTCCCGACTGGGAAGGTAAGGTGAATGTCCTTCCAGTCTTTCTGGTCCATGGGTAAGGTCAGGGACAACAGCTTGCATTCCTCCAAGGAGGGACATGGTTTCCCTGCCTCAACTGCCATTAAGGCAGCCTTACATCCCTTCTCCATAAAGGGAAAGGCTCTGGAAGGAGAACCCACAAAGGAAGGATGCTTCTTACTCAAAGCAGGTATCTTTGAGTTTGTGAAGCCCCTCTCTTTCATCGAGATCGTCAGTGAGGCCTGTGCCTTACTATGGTTAAATCTATGACCTCTTTCGGCTCTGTTTCTTCCTTTGAGGCTGACTCCTTCCTAAGACGGACATAGCAGTCCGGGTAAGACTCCTTGTTGGGCCAGAATTCCACTTCTTCAAAGGGAATTGAACCCAACTTCTCCGATATGATAATCTTCTCAGTTGTCATAGGCAAGTGCTCGGCATACCTCCACGGATTGGCATCTGAGCACAAAGGAAGATCGTTCATGTTGAGCTTCTTCTGGGGTCCATGTGACGCTGCAAGTCTACGCATCTCCAACTTCATTGCAGCTTCCTTTTCATTCTTCTTCTGCATCTGTTGAATCATTTCAATGATAGAAGAGAGAGTCGTTCCCAGATCATTTGAGATAGCAGACGATGTTGAGGGAACAGGTTGTGGGGCCGGAACCAATGTAACCGACACCTCGTCGATTTCCTCTTTCTCAGTATCAGGAGCCTGGGTCCGCTCCTTTTCTTGGCCTTCTGCCAGAAGGTCCTTTTTGGTGTACTTGGACACCTCTGACATCCTATCGTCCAGTTGGATGTCATGTGGGGCGTCCAAGACTTCAGAATCTACCGGAATCTGAATTATCGGGATCTCTGCATGAGGCTGAGAAATCACTGCATCCGCCGATGCCTTAGGAAGTAGGTAAGCCCTCATCTTCTCGCCTTAAGTATTCTTCTGGAAACCCCTCACCCAGGTTCGTAACTTTTCCCTAGCTTCGTCCCTTGACTCCGCCGACTTAGGGGTGTCAAATGCCTCGGTAATCAGGTTGGAACAGATAGTACATATCTAAGGGTCCCAATACCGGAGATCACCTTTGGAGACTGCGTACCTCCTGCACAACTCATTTCCACAGCAGTTCTTGCTGCAGACGTTGCAAAACATGCTCCCGCACTTCGGATTGTCCTCCTGTAAAGAGAAGAAATTCCATGAGTATCAAGTGAAGACATATCACTGGATAACTAATATCAATATATATAGCTTATAACATTCAAGCTAGAAAGGAAAGAAAGACACATACTTGTATTTCCTGCCCAGCCAATTGCTGTAACCTTGCAGATAATAAAACTAAGGTTAAGTTTCATTCTAGAATAACCTTCATCATATTTTCCAGAGGAAAATTTAGGTGTAGCTTACACCATTATAAAGAATTTTAATATACTGGATAATTAATAAAGAAAGAGTTCACTTTCTTCATTCTGTATGGTCTCAACAAAAAGCTGTACAAGGCAACACCAAGTATGTTGGAAGGACTTAGTGTTACAATGTATTCCATAATAAAGTTTTCTCCATGCAGTATAGACTATACTGTAAAAATACTGGCTACTGTATACAATATAATATCCTGCCAGCCGCACGTACCTTAATTTAGTTCAAAGGTATACTATCTTCAGACTACTGGGCAGCAGATCGCTGGTTCAGTGTGTGCGTTGGCCGGCACTCTCTGCCGGCCGGCAACCAAAAACAACAGCACCCGGCTGCTGGCCGCTAATCGTAGCAGCTAGCAGGTCTTATGGTGTGCTTCTGTTGCCAGCCGGCAATGGTAGGCTACCTATGCCGGTCGGCAGTAAAAAAGAACCAGAGAACTTCCACCCTCCCGGCTGCCGGTTATTCAAGCCGGCACCCGGGCTAGGGGTACAATATACTAACAAGAAAACAGAATGAATGTAAGGATAAAAGGCGGCACTGCCTTACAGCCTTCCATCCAGAAATAGTGAACATAAGGAAGGGGAGAATGTAATATTAAGGCTTCCATCTATCCATCGCCTGCAAGGCTCTACCGACAGACATGGCTGTAAGACCAAGGGAGGTCTGGGGAACACTCTACAGAAGTTAGGCCTCTGCCGGCCGGCACAATCTTGCCGGCCGACAGAGGACTGAGCCAGTTCCACATCCTAACCTCCTCTAGGTACAAATGTAGAATGACGGCCAAGAGTTGCAATAGCTAGGCTATTACTATCGTTAGGGGGAAAAGGGGAAAGAGGGTCCTGCAAACTTTTCTCTATTATAAGATTTACCCCAACGGCCAAGAAAGCTCATCCTAGCATAGGGTTTATCTTGGGGAGGGAGGTCAGCAATACTTGCCACCTCCCTCAATACCAAAATAAAGTTTGATGTTGCTTTTCACTAGGAAATGAAGAATCTTATCCTTCAATCCGAGAACAGCAACACTGGACTAGTCTGCTAGATCACTAGAAGAAGGAATCATCTCGCACAGAAACCTTCGGATGTTGTCTAGTGAGGCTAGGCCTCCTATGTCAGTACCTAACCTAGCAAAGGAATCTCATTCTCTATGCCAGGAAGAAACAGACCCTAGACTAATTACTCTCATGTTCTGCCCAAACCTGAAACCAGATACTCTGGTTACAGGATTAGTAAAGAAAAACCCTAATATAGTTATACCTGAATACTTTCCAGATAAAACCATTAGGATTAAGCCTCAGGCTTAACTCAAAGGTAAAAAAGGATTGAATTTAATCTCCAGGGGAGAAAAGAACAACCAGGGAAGTGTGCAAAAGTATACTAAAGCCCCTTAGGCTACTAGCCTAGGCGCAGTGAGAATCGATTACCTAAATCACCGAAACTCTCTCGTATACAATCTTGGAAGATAGATATTCAACAATATCTTATATGTATAAAAAATAAATTTAAAACACTTGGAAATCTGTATATCATGCAGGAAAGTACTAGGGCCAGAAGCCTAGCGTAGGCCAGGATCGGTTACCTCAATCGCCGAAACTGAATTACTAACGACTTCATATAAAGAATTCCTATTCGTAAAGCTAAATAGATAGATTTATAAAAGCATAAGGACCGGGAACTAAATGACTCATGCATAGCAGGCGACAGCGTCCAGGACACCTCCGGTAGGCAACAGCTCTTGTTTACGTTAATATCGCTTTTGATTTACTTCAAAACACCAAGAGCTCACATTTATACATAATAAAGATAATACTCAACTTTCCAGAGGTAGAAGAGGTTAGAGAAAGCATCAAAATGTTTAAATAAATCCAAAATAACGAGAGAATCACAAGGGAAACACCGAGTAGCAGCTGGCAGGTCTTATGGTGTGCTTCTGTTGCCAGCCGGCAATGGTAGGCTACCTATGCCGGCCGGCAGTAAAAAAGAACCAGAAAACTTCCACCTGCCCGGCTGCCGGTTATTCAAGCCGGCACCCGGGCTAGGGGTACAATATAGTAACAAGAAAACAGAATGAATGTAAGGATATAAGGCGGCACTGCCTTACAGCCTTCCATCCAGAAATATTGAACATAAGGAAGGGGAGAATGTAATATTCAGGCTTCCTTCTATCCATCGCCTGCAAGGCTCTACCGACAGACATGGCTGTAAGACCAAGGGAGGTCTGGGGAACACTCCACAGAAGTTAGGCCTCTGTTGGCCGGCACGATCTTGCCGGCCGGCAGAGGACTGAGCCAGTTCCACATCCTAACTTACTCTAGGTACAAATGTAGAACGACGGTCAAGAGTTGTAATAGCTAGGCTATTACTAAGGATAGGGGGAAAAGGGGAAAGAGGGTCCTGCAAACTTTTCTCTAGTATAAGATTTACCCCAACGGCCAAGAAAGCTCATTCTAGCAAAGGGTTTATCTAAGGGAGGGAGGTCAGCAATACTTGCCACCTCCCTCAATACCAAAACAAAGTTTGATGTTGTCTAGTGAGGCTAGGCCTCATATGTCTGTACCTAACCTAGCAAAAGAATCTCATTCGCTATGCCAGGAAGATACAGACCCCAGACTAATTAGTCTCTTGTTCTGCCCAAACCTGAAACCAGATACTCTGGTTACAGGATTAGTAAAGAAAAACCCTAATATAGTTATACCTGAATACTATCCAGATAAAACCATTAGGATTAAGCCTCAGGCTTAACTCAGAGGGAAAAAAGGATTCAACTTAATCTCTAGGGGAGAAAAGAACAACCAGGGAAGTGTGCTAAAGTATACTAAAGCCCCTTAGGCTACTAGCCTAGGCGTGGTGAGAATCGATTACCTAAATCACCAAAACTCTCTCGTATACAATCTTGGAAGATAAATATTCAACAATATCTTATATGTATAAAAAATAAATTTAAAACACTTGGAAATCTGTATATCATGCATGAAAGTACTAGGGCCAGAGGCCTAGGCTACGAAGCCTAGCGTAGGCCAGGATCGGTTACCTCAATCGCCGAAACTGAATTACTAACTGCTTCATATAAAGAATTCCTATTCGTAAAGCTAAATAGATAGATTTATTAAAGCATAAGGACCGGGAACTAAATGACTCATGCATAGCAGGTGACTGCGTCCAGGACACTTCCGGTAGGCAACAGCTCTTGTTTACGTTAATATCGCTTTTGATTTACTTCAAAACAGAGGTAGAAGAGGCTGGAGAAAGCATCATAATGTTTAAATAAATCCAAGATAACGAGAGAATCACAAGGGAAACACCGAGTAGTAGAGCTACGTGATAAGGAATGGAGATAGCGCCGTCGGCGGCATTGTGTACACACTCGAAGCAGGATAGGAGAGGTATCTTATTAACAGCTCTCCTTTTATTCTCGTTTTTCGTTTTCTTGCCACTTTGACCCCTCGAAGTGTTAATTCTGTTCGGGGTGAAGATAGCTATGTAGTGTGTCAAGAATACATCCTCTGATATTACGCGATATCCCATTTTAGATTTATTTAGGGATACTCGCTCCAGGAGTTAGATTTCTGGATACCTTAAGGTAAAATTCTCTGGGAATATACCCTAGGAAGCTTCCCTAAAGGAACTTCCATCAGGATGACATGGCCTGAGCTCAAAAATGCTTCTATTTTTTTTTTTACCCACTATATAACACTTCCTTCTATATCTATACTTTTTTTATCAAGAACCTCCTTAGTTTGGGATGTTGGGATTACAATATTAGCCGAAAATACTTTGTGAGAACAGCTTCCGTTCCATCTCCAAAAAAAAAAAAAATAAAAAAATAAAAAATAAAAAAAAAAATCACCATCACTAATAGAAAGCGAAATATAATGGAAGGAAACAAGAATACAAAAATATATCGAAAGAAACATTACTGTGAATAATAAGTAATGTTTCAAGTTAATATCATGACATATCAAATGATATGATATGAAGGATGATCCCAACGGTTACAAATCCTCTTTGACGTCCGTAAATAGTTAATCATCTGGGTCAAGTTATACAACCAGAGACACATCGCCATAAATGTATCCTCCTTCCAGTTTTCTGGTGGATGAGAAAAAGAAAATCTGAGAAATAATTCAGAAAATCTGAGAAATAATTTGGAAAATCTACAGAAAATCTGGGAAATAATTTGGAAAATCTACAGAAAATCTGGGAAATAATTTAGAAAATCTACAGAAAATCTGAGAAATAATTGAGATAAGCCAATCTAGGCAGCAGGGACGGAATTCTTGAAAAATATTGTACAGAATGAAGGATTAATTTATAAATGTAATCAATGGTGAAATATTTCATTTGCTAAATACGACATTGTATTAAATATATGAAAGACTTTAGGGAAGCCAAAGTTGATGAAAGTATGATTTCGATCAGTTATAAAGGTAACATAAATGAAAATCTTGAATTTAAGTAGATTGCATTCCAATAGAAATAATTTAGGATATTGTTTGCTCCTAAGGTAAACATCATCTTATGTCAAAAAACCTAATAAAAATATGTGATTTAAATGAAAAATACTTATTCTATACTGTAATTCTGTTTATACCTTATTGAATTATCATCTTGATATTTTTCTATTAAGCTTCATTGGTAATTATTACAGTCGTGTTCTCTGATATACGCTCAAAGGTTTATTTATGGTTAGCAATTTTGAAAAATAGAAATATCAACACATGAAACAGATTTCTTCCCGATAATAATAGTGGCATTTCCATCTTCACTTCGAAAAAAAAGTAGTTTTATGTTGATAAAAACTACCTAATTTTTGTTCACAGGATCAGTTGATTCAAACTAACCAAAATTAATATTTGTAAAAAAATTTTCTTTACCCATCCGAATGCTTTCTTTTGATTTCAAGATACTATCTACAGTAGTATATTCATTACTTCATCTCAAAATATATTTCCCCCCCTCTCTCTCTCTCTCTCTCTCTCTCTCTCTCTCTCTCTCTCTCTCTCTCTCTCTCTCTCTCTCTCTCTCTCTCTCTCTCTTGTAGATTAATGAGACTTTACTAACAAGTTATAAAACTTATGATTTGATCGCTCACGAGGAAGTGACGATTCAGAAGTGTTAAATTAAAGCAACAGCCTTTCTCTGGAGTTTGACAGTGAATATCATATCTGGTTGGAAGTCCACTGATGTGGGAGGGAACTAACTATACAAAGAGACCAAGGGAGGAATATAATGACGAAGAATCAGTGTTCCGTCGTGATCTATTCCACCAATTCATAATAAAAGGAAAAGAAGCCATCGGAAAGGCGAGTCTCTCCCCGACAATGACGTAATCATTTATCAAATGTTCTCTCTCCTTCCGTAATTGGACTTTTTCTGACCCTTGATAAATGTCGAATATCCCAGGATAAATCACATATAATTTATCTAGGAGCTTATGAATAACTGATTAGTATGTCAAAACGCCAATCATTATCAGCTATCCCCCAGAATGAGAGGCTCTTACAAAGAAGATGTAGGGAAAAGGAAGACAACATTCTTAAATCAAATATCACTTTGATAACACCGACCTCTTGATCACATGTGTTACTTATAAACAGAGTTATTGAAGCCACGACCTGGTATGGAATGGAAGAAGAAGTGGTAAAAAGAGCATCGAATCATAAGAAAAAATACGTTGATTTACATTGAAACTTCGTCA